>NC_141075.1:16079089-16149089 GCF_041138505.1 Cibotium barometz
CTTAAGACAATGATGAAAAACAGGTTTTAAGACCTCTTCCATCTAGAATTCTACTGGCATGCACCTTTTCCAGAAACGTTTATCCTAAGAGGGCATTCACATGACCTCAAGCTTCTATATGGAACACAAGTGGTAAGCACTTTTTTTGAAAAAATATCTCTAAGAGGTCGATCACATGTCCTTAGCACCTAAGCAAATTAGGGCAAACGGGCCCTCATTTGACCCAACAAAGGGTGCGCCAAGCCTTCTAAGGCTGTATAGGCTGTAAGAAAACCTAAAAAGCCAAAAAAAAAACACGTGCGCTTACTCATTAAGGAGCGATTGGAAATGTTAAGATACGACAACACGTGCGCTTATATAAGGAGCAATTGGAAATGTTAAGATACGGCAACAATAAAGGGATTATGTGGGCCCACACCCAAATTGGACCTAATGAATGAAATCTTCGAGCCATTGAGATTCATGCCCCAAATACATCTACCAATACCATTTGCCATGCCGACAACGACAACGAACGTGTCATCGGGTTTTACATCCCCTATCACGTCAATCCCTTTGGGATTTGGTCCCTTACCTAGTACTATCACAAGACCTACACCTTTAGAAGCGCTATGTACCAACCCTTTGCAACCCTAAATACCTAAACCTTGGACATATTGACTAATCTCGGAAAGGGGATTGCCCAAGGGCTAAATGAGGTCATAACCGCATTAGCATCCACACACGGCCTCAGTGACTCATCCAAGAATATGGTCATCAAGATTTCCAAAATCATGGGCAAGTATGATGGAACGACTGATCCTATTCAATTCATGCAAATGTTTGAACAGAGATGTGAAGCCTTTGGAAATCTAAACTTCCCCACCAAGGTAAATGCGTTGAACCTTCGCTTCAGTGGAAAAGGCTAGTCGATGGTTCATCACATTGATGCCTACGATTAAGACAAACTTCAGGACCTTAAAAACAGCCTTTATTATAGCGGCTTTTCAAGACAAGGTGATCGGTGGCATGTGCAACAAGAGAACTCTATTCAATTGAGCAAAAACACAACGAAACCATTAGAGATTTTATTCTTAGGATAAAAATATTGGACTCACGATGTGAGCCATGGGAGAAACTAAACGATGCTCAATTGAAGAGATGTTTTATGATGGGCATAAAGAAAAACAGCTTGCACAACTTGATCGTTGTATCCAATCCAGAAACATTCGATCAATGTTGTAAAGAAACAATATGTTTAGATGACAATATGATAGAGGATGATTACGATATGACATGTTCCTCATCTAAACCAAGTGAAGCAGAGGCTAAAGAAAAAATGATCTCTAAATTGTCATTCCATGAATTCTACACAGCCTTGCTTAAAAGCTTTAAATACCGAAATCTCCAAGAGAGGATGAGCTCCACCAAAACCAAACAACCTTAATGCCTCTCAAAATGATTGGCGAAATGCCTTGTGTTCATTGCCACATCACTACGTCCACCCAAATCCCCAATGTGCATACCCTAGGCCTATCCTTCCTATATTGCATACATTACAAAACCTTTGGTCATGACACACCCAATTCACCTATAATTATCTCAAAACCTCAATCTCCCGTGTCTCAAATGAACACAGTACAAAGGGTAGAGACTTATTAGGAAGCAGTTAAGCAAACACTTTCAGTGTTTCTATTGTCGTGGACCACACAAAGTGGCAAACTACACAGTTTGGAATACTTCCATGCTCACAGTCATCACTGACACTTTGCAACCCATATGTGAATGGTGTGGCATCGATCACATATTCCAAGATTGCACAAAGCGAGTTGCTTCAATGTAATCTATCTCGCAGAATACAACTCTTAACATCTTGAGTGTGCAAAATGGGGGACAGGGGAAAGGAGCTTGTGGAGAACCTAAACCCAAAAGAGCCAAAAGATAAGTGATTTGAATGCATCCACCTCAAAGGCTACCACTTAAACCATAAAACCCACATGTGCGACATATGATACAAAAGCTCGAAAGAAAGTTCGTTCTCGTCGCATATGCAAACATAATGAAAACCTGACAATCCAGGGAAAGTCAAAAGATGAAACAATTTCAAGTACATCACTTAGTGAGGATGAAACAAGCTCTAACTCGTCACTCAATGCACCTCACAGACCAATCAAGAAACTAGAACCCACCCAACCACCCCAAATTGAAAATCGTGATCACATGACATATAAGGAACGCAAAAGGCAAGCTTAGGAAAGCATGCTTAGCATTGTTGAGTGTCATATAGGATACACCAGTTGTGATTGAAATTCATAATGTCAAACCTAAGAAAGCAACCAATATATAAAAACCGAAGGAGTATCGCTTCATCTTTCAAGAGGAGAACGTCCTCTCTACCAAACTAAAATCATCAAGCCAAGAAGAGTCATCAAAGGAAGATTGCACGAATAATGCAGTTAAAAAAAGCACGTGAGGAATTCGATGAGTCGCTTACAAAATTAAAGCAGTCTCTCAAACTCTCATTTGAAAGAGTGCTCTTCTCTTGTGGTGAAGCTAGAAGAGGATGAAAGTGAATGGGAATATGAAACCGAAATGAGAACTGAAGCTGAAACAAAAATGGAAACTTCCACAGTTTCATTTGAGGATTCTATCATGTTATGGTTAGATTTCCTTGTGGACAATGATGTTAAGAATAAACGCACATTAATTAGCCCTTGAGCTAGTCAAATAACATCATGATAATAAACACTTGGATGTCATAATCATCCCTAAAGAGAATGGTCTTCCAAGAGGTGCCAATGGACAAAACATTGAAGTTCCAGGTTGCTTTAGTTATGCTACTCAAACAATCAATGGTGGAAATGTGGAATTTAGATTCCATGTTACCTCAGATTCCCTTGAGTATGATGTCATCTTGGGTGGTCCTTGGGTACTTGACTCGTGGTATTCAATTGACGAATCCATGCAAAAACAGTTTCCTTGAACACTCCTGTAGGCATTGTAAAATTGCTCTTACAAGAGAAAGAGACCTTAGAGGAGCTGGAACTTCCAACATATCTTACTCAAATATATCCCAAGAGTTATGGTTGGATTTGAACTTTACAATAAAATCATAACAGTCCAAGCATAAATTATCCACAACGAGAGCACAATCTCATGACCCTCGGGTCATGGGATTTTTTAGGACAACCAACACTTAATACTCATCCTGAGAAAATTCCATTCACACAAGACATCAACATGTCATGTTTGGGGTACTTTGAGCATACAATGTATATAGAATCTAACCCCCTTACTTGCAAGTTTTTTGTGGTTGAGTATGTATTGGAATAAGATTTGATCTTGGGGCATAAATGGACTATTGATGCCCAAGCATTATTGTGCTTTGCTAGCGATAGGGTCATCATGATGGTCAACGACACAAAGTTGACAATACCATATTGTAAGGAAGAGGATCTAACCCTAATGGATTTCTATGATGTTGAACGCAAAAAGCTACAAGCCTCTTCCTCTCGGAAGCCCCTCTACATAAAGACCTACCATCTGTGTCAATGACCAACTCGGACAAAGCATCTAACCCTTCAACTCCATCCTTACCAACAAAGTCCAATGCTAAAACCTCATAATCAGCAGCTATTCCTGAAGAAGTCCCCCAAGTGCAACCATTTATCTCTAAAAAGGAACTCAAAGAAAAAGCCTCGACCTTGACAACTCCTCAAATCGACCAACCTCACCAAGGGAGAAAGCTGCAAGATCAAAAGCCTCAACATTAGTAGCCACCACTTCACAAGTGACTCACGCCTCATCGTCAACAATGCCCATAAGTCTCAAACCTGCAACCTCAGCGTTAACCAACGTCGTGAAGGAGGACCTCAAACCTTCCGCACAACCAAAAAGACAACTCCACCATGACAGCCAAGATCAAGGTATCTTAATGGTATCAAAATGTGGGTGGAGAAGTAGCTACTTGTAGCTCAAGGCTACTAACAAGGTGCCAATCCAATTTGGGTGCCTCGACAATCAAAGCCTCTTCCTCAATGCAAAACTTAGAGGCCAAAGAAGAATAAAAGGACTCCACAACATCGTCCACAAGTGCATTTGCAAGGTCCTTAAAGAACTCCAGCCACTCAACAAGTGTGGGTACTAAAAAGGTTACAGCAGCAAGCTCAAGGATACCAAGGTAATACCAAAGCTTGGGTTCCCAAGCACTTCAAGAAGTCACCTAAGCCTACACAAAGAAAGAAACCTCAGCACCAAAAGCATTAGCCATCAAGAAGTCACCTAAGCCTACACAAAGAAAGAAACCTCAGCACCAAAAGCATTAGCCATCAATTCATAATGTTCATCAAAGATGGGTGCCTGTACACGTGCTACAAGAACAAGGGTATTATGAAAACAAGGTGAAGAAAGCCTCACCATCGACTTCAATTCCAAGAACTTCACCTAAATTTTGACAAGAATGGAGGCCCAAGCAACGACAAGCAAGCCACTCAACCCATCTCGTGCATACAACACATACACAAGAGCTTGTGTGTTCAATCCAGTGGCAACTAACTAGAAGCTATACCTACCGCCTCGACAACACTTGAGCCACAAATTCAAGAATCAATCCCCATGTCTGCACAACAGAGTCTTATGAGCGCATCAAGGAAAAACTTGCATTGCTCTTTTCATCCCTCTGGATGAGAAGCATGAGTGGAGAAGTTACGCTCAGACATAAGAACCTATTCTCTCCAAAAGGAGAGTAGCCACAAGAACCTGTTGTTTGCAAGGTGGTAACACATTTTTATTTTTTTTAAGAGAGAGAGGAAAGAAGAAGAAAGAAAAAGAAAAAGAAAAGACAAAAACACAAGGGAGTCACACAAATGGCCTACCTAAAAATGGTAGAATATCACAAGAAACTCCCAACAATCTTTAATAGCCAATATATTTTTGTTAAGCTTATAGATTACTATTCTTTTGGCTAGGTTAATGTAATAGTTGCTCGATGAGTACATATCCATATTCATGCACTGGAGGACATTTGCACCAGAGCCTCACCATCGATAACTTTCTAGGTATATCTCTGGATGGGGGAGGGCATGGTGGCCAATGGTATAACCCATCGCCTGGAATTTTCCTTCAAATTGCAAACCTCTCCAAACAAGAACTTAAATTTTCACATAACATTGATTTTTAATCCTTAGTGAAGATATCTAAATTAGCCTCACAAGTCGACGTAACTCTTCCATGCCTCGCTAATAAGTGGTTACTTCAACAAGCAACAACTCAATAAGAGTCTATTTGACTCATTTCATGTACTTCATGTAAATCTACTTCATAGAGTACTTAAATATACATAAAAGCATAAAAAGCACATGGGAAGAAGCATGCAGGAACAAGTCCTACTCAATAACATTTAACAAGAATCCTGCCACAAAAAGAGACATCATCGAAGGTCAAATTCTTCAATTGATGAATGTCGCTTTAATGAATCAGATGAGGAACTGAGAATCACAATCTCATTCTGATGGTTTTGTCTATGTTCCTCCGGATCCTTCCTTCTCTTCTCCCCCATTATTAACATCTCTTAGATTCCCAGCTAACATAAATAACATGTAACTTTGCTTATGATTTGCCAAAAACAAAGTGAACAAAAAATACTCACAAAAATATAAAAATACAATTACTCATTTAAAAAAAACACCCACCACCCCCACCCCGTTAGGAATTCCCGCTAATCTCTAACCCTTTCATGTAATAACTAGGATGAAGTCCCAAGTGATGTACTTCATAGATATATTATGAGAGTAGTCATTGTAATAGCATTAGGCCGCTTATGAGCCTAAAGTGCCCGATTGGCCACAACTTAAGTGAGTGTGAACATTTATGGCCATGTATATAAGTGAATGTCTCTCATAATACAAAGAACTCTCCCATTATGCAATAGAGTCTTGCTCTTGCTAATCTCTCTCTAATCCATGCTAGTGAGTGTGTGTGAGTGAAGTGAGGTAAGAGGAGGGAGGAGAATAAGTAGTGTAACATGGCAATGTGACAAGGCTCACAGGAGGCACGATGGAATTGCTTCTTCAAGGAGTTGTGGAGCTTGGAGACCTCATGGGTTACGAGCTCAGCCAATGGAAAGATCCTCATGACAGTTACGGTTCACCAGGTCATCTTTTTGTTGGTGGATGTGTTTTGACGGGGGGTGGGTGAGCCATAACATGTGGGCGCGCGCGCGCGTGTGTGTATGTGGGGGGGAGAGTGCGTCCTTATTACTCCATGTGTGGGTGTGCACATGTGAGTGTGTGTGTGTGTGTGTGTGTGTGTGAGAGAGAGAGAGAGAGAGAGAGAGAGAGAGAGAGAGAGAGATATTACATGTAAAATGCATTTATTTGAGACTTCACCACACATCCCCACTCATTAAAATTTAGTATAACATTAAATTTAATTAATGCAAATTATATATGTATGTATATGTATACATATATATAAGTTTATTTATATTTATAAATACACACATATGTATGTATAGGTGTATGTGTCTAAATATAATAAAAGGTAATACTGTATATAATATATATTTATGTGTGTGTGTGTGAGAGAGAGAGAGAGAGAGAGAGAGAGAGCGAGAGAGCGAGAGAGAGAGAGAGAGAGAGATATTACATGTAAGATGCATTTATTTCAGATCTTACCACACATCCCCACCCATTAAAATTTAGTATAACATTAAATTTAATTAATGCAAATTATATATGTATGTGTATGTATATATATAAGTTTATTTATATTTATAAATATACACATATGTATGTATAGGTATATGTGTCTAAATATAATAAAAGGTAATACTATATATAATATATATTTACATGTGTGTGTGTGTGTGTGAGAGAGAGAGAGAGAGAGAGAGAGAGAATGTCTGTGTGAAAGAGTGTATGCAGGGGGATAGTGTGTGTGTTTGCATTGGGGTGTACATGTGTGTGTGTCTATGAGAGAGAGAGAGAGAGAGAGAGAGAGTGCGTGTGTATGTAGAAGGAGAGAAAGAGAGGGTACATGTGCAAGTGTGTGTGCGTGTGTGTGTGTGTGTGTGATTAAGAGAGAGAGAGAGAGAGAGAGAGAGAGAGAGAGAGAATAAAAGTAGATTTCAATAAAATATAAAAATAAAATAAAAAAAAGTATAAATAAAATAAAATATTAAATAAATTTAAAAAATATATAAATTTAGTAAAATAATATATGTATGTGTGTATATACATGTGTGTGGGTATTTTAACTTTCATTTATAAATACATATATACGTTTATATATACATACACACACACACACACACACACATAGATATATAATACCCACCTCAAGGCTATCTTCACCCAACTGAACAAAGTTTATTAAGTCATATGGAAATACATATAAGATTACACCCTCATACCTTTCTCACATCCCATAAGAGAACCTTTTTCTGCTTCCAAGGTTTACGAATGTGGATGTCCATTTCCAATCAAGATACTGGCATAGCCTCTATTATAGGATCGATGGGATCAATTTGTCCGAGCACTTCATTTGTAGAACCTTTTAAGGACACATTGTGAAGACGTAAAAATATCTTAGGCCATCGAATGAAACTCCACACAACTTCAATAAACTTCTCTATGGGGGGAATGGTAGGAGCACATCCTTAGCACACTCTTCCACTATTATTAATACATTGCCCACCCTAATCTTGGTACCACTACAATAGTAATTTGGGTCAATTATAGACATAGAACCAGTGGGGCAACCACTTCATTTCCTATAATATATCTATCTCTATTATGCACAAGTATTTGGGAGGAGAGGAGACACATGGCAATTGGAAGAGGGCCAAGTCTTGGGTTAGAGGAAAGAGAAAAGGGGTTGTGATGGGGGAGGGGAGGAGCCATGTGTTGGGTGAGAGAGAGAGAGAAGTGGAGGCCACATATTGGGGAAGGGGAGAGGGAGAGAGAGAGAGAGAGAGAATAGGGACAGAGAAAGAGGAGTGTAGAGTTATGTTGAGAGAATAAAATTTAAATAAATAATATAATACATAAATATAAAGATATATAATAATTAAGTATAAAATATATAGAATATAAATATATAAACATATAATAAATAAGAATATTAAATAAATATATATACTAAATCTATACTAATATATTATAATACAATTATATGTATATATATATATATATATATATATATATATATATATATATAATACATAAGTATAAATAAGGAAATTATATATTAAATATATAATAACATATTATAAATATGATAATATAAGATATAATTAATATAATATAGTATATAATTAATATAATATAAATATATAATTTAAAAAATATAAAAATAAGAAAGTTTAAAAAATAGTAAATATAACAATGATATATAAATCAATAGATATATAGTAAATATATAATAATATAAATACAGTCACACACACACACGTATATGTACATAGTTACACAAGTGCATATGGAATGTGTGTGTGTGTGAGAGAGAGAGAGAGAGAGAGAGAGAGAGAGAGAGGAGTTCCATTTGTGTGAAGAGAGAAAGTGCATGTCCATGTGTATGTGTGTGAGAGAGGGTTGTGTCTGTGCGCGTGACAGATATATAGAGAATGCACGTGAGAGACACACACAGATATGCATCTATGTGAGAGAGTCACATAGACACATGCACACACACGTAGACATGCACACATGCACACAAATACATACAAGCATATACCACACATAAACACACACGCTGCATACCCATACAAATGCATAGATGTATACACACACACTTGCATATGCACATTTGTATGTATTCACAAATGCATACAAGCAAAAACTTCATGTCGGAGCAATGCGCAGGTCACCTACTTGTTCAATAAGGGACAAAGATGCGGTGGTGGTGGTGGTGGAATGGTGTAGGACCTAATCTTGCCAAGTGTGAAGAGTCCGGTGTGATTGTGAACCTGAATGCGAGAGTGTGAAACGTCCTGCCTCGTCGTTGTTGTTGGGCGCACCCTTAGCACTTTCGGTTCGGGACTTGTGGGTGGCAAGAGGGTTCTTGCTACTGTTTGTAAATTCTGTTGGAGTTTCTCTCAAACAAAACAAAGCATTTTCTCTACCAATTTACACACCATCGGCAGCAGAATTTTGGCATCATTTTGCTCCATTTTTCATCGACACAAAAATTTGGCAGTTACTTGCTGTGAAATCAGGTCAAAACGGCTTCATTAGGATGCACGTTGTGAAGATTTTTTGGATGCAGAGTCATTAGGGAGGATGATTAGCAGGGGAGGGTTGTAAGATGGAGGCTAATCTGTGTGTGGTTCTGGAGTTCGGATGATGATGGTGAGATGAAGAAGAAGACGATGATAGAGTGGAGATGAAGAACTCTCAGAATTTCAGAAACCCTCTGTATGAAGGATTGTCTTCCAAGTTGAGCGAGGAGACTGAAGACTGGCCCGTCCCTCAGCGTTCCTCTGTTGGAGAGGATTCTACCAGTCCCAAGAAGGTAATTAAAAAAAACGAAAACAATAGTTATTTCTTTCCCTCCTCCATGTAGTTTCGCAAATTTCTGTAAATGATTTTTTTTTTGAAATTTCCCTACAGTCTGGATGTCGATTCTTTATTTTGTTAAAACCTTTGGATAGTAATTCTTATTTTTATTTGTTTCTTTTTGTACAATAGGTTATTTAGGTTTTGACCTTTTTTTTCTTCTGGAAATTAATTTTCAATGGAATTGCATATTATCTTCTGTTATAATTATTACTTTTATCTTGTTTTGAAAATTTTATTATTGAAAAAAATGAAATATTTTATTGCAAATTAACTTAAGAAGAATGTATTAGTTATGTTAAGTGAAGAAAGGGTGAATAGAAAACTTCATCATACATTAAAATACATTATTTTCTGAGATTAACATGGGACAATTGCAGGCTTCAGATACTCGGAACATTCAAACTTACCGCACAGTGCGCATGCATGTGACAGAGAGCGCTCGTGCCCATGCATTGCAATCTCGAGAGTACGATCCAGCACTTTCAATCTTTTTGATATATATATATATATTTTGTGTGTGTGTGTGTGTGTGTGTGTGAAATTGTGAATGTATGTATTTATGCAGGCCCCGGAAGACTAACTCCTTCACCAGTAGGCTACATGCCTGTGGACTGTATCTTCTTAATTAGTCCAAACCAGGTCTACAATTGAGAATATCACAATTTTTGATAGAATGTGATGCAATCTGCAGGTTCTGCGGCAATGAGCTCGTAACCTCAAAGTACAACATTGTCACATTTATACCTGTTAACCTCTTCCAGCAGTTCTTGAGAGCTGCAAATCTATATTTTCTTATGAATGCTGTCATTCAGCTGATCCCGGGGTTGTCGCCTACTGGGTGGGCCACTACAGTGGTACCGCTCTCGTTCGTGCTCATTTTGAATGCTGTCAAAGAAGCCCATGATGATTCCAAGCGGCATAAATCTGACAGAGAGGTAAAAGTTGTTTTTTCCCCGTATAAACATTTCTAAGATTTATCAAGGTCCTTGCAATGGAGCAGAAGAGAGTGGTTTGGGAAGGATACCCAAGGCTGCCTGGGGCACCTAGGTACTGTGCACTCATTTCTATCACTCACAGCATGGCATGATAGCTTCATCAGATTGGGGTCATATATCTTCTTGTCCGGTCCATTGGACAGGCAAAGATTTATCCTAGCCCGTTCTGTTTGCCTACTCGCAATCCATTAATTATGCCATCGTCTGCACCGTGAGGGCTAACAAAGGTTGGCTAAACCCTAAAACCGTAATATACGACCTTGTACATGTCTCTATGTTCTCAAGACACATGCATGGATGCATGTAAACTCACCTTCTGCATATCTTGATTGAAGAGGCAGGATTGCCATCTTGGATGCTCCATATTACAGCTTCAATTCTTTCATGGTATGTGAGTACGAGATCTTTGGGTATGGTTCTGTCCACTGCCACCATTGGCAGGTCTTTGCGTTCAATGGATTTGATCTTTACTCTTCAGATATACCACACCCAAACTCAAATGGTTGATGACAATGAATCACCCATCTAGCTAAACTACCTTGTTTAAGGGTCTATGTAAATTTTTTGTAAGATATTTCCCAACTCTCTGACTTGAAATCTATGGATCATGATCTGCTATGGGACTAGCACCTCGGCACTTGCTACCCAGTCTCATTGATCTTCCCCACTTCTCAGCAGGAGAATTACGCATCAACCAACACTCAGGCAGCTTCAACCCTGTATTCTTTATTGATAACCCTTGTGATAGGAAAAGGCCTGAAATTTGGGAATGATACTTGCTGAAGTGGTTGCTAAGTGATGCTTAGATGGAGTCAGTCACCCACCTTAAATTGAACATCCTTTCCATGCTTGTTTGCTTGTTGCTAGAAGGTGGCATGAGAATCACTAATCTTTTGCTGAACTGACTCTAAAATCTCTTCTTAACTCTTGGCTCCTTGATCTGTCGAATTTACTTCATCGAAAGTACGCGCTAAAGATAAAAACTCAGCTATTCATTGCTACCTTCTACGGGGTGAGGTGTAGTCGATGAGACAGTGCCATTTGACCAATAGGAGGTACTCGTTCCATTGGTTTTGCTAGTCATAAACATAGCACTTGGGGAAGGACAAATGCCAGTTCACTGAAAATATGTTACCATTAGTTTGATTGTGGAATGCACTGAAGAATTTCAACTGTTCTCAAACAATGCTTTCCAAAACTGTCCCATAATGTCCTAAAGTTTAATGTTCCCAAGGCAGTAGCCTAGTGGATAGAGCTTGGGTCTCTCATTCAAGAGGTTCTTTGGTTCACCCTACCTAGTGTGTGTTCACATGCAAGTGGGCACGATGGTCGCCATCCCACACATTAGTCAAGTCATCGCTACATCGTCCAGGCGTTTCCACTTCATCATCGAGACAATCCTATGGTGACAACAGTGTGCTATGCTTGCCCCTCAAGCTCGCCACTTTGGATATGGGAAGGTGGCTTCCATGGACATGAAGGATCACGACTCGATTGCGACTCTGAGTCACTAACAACTCTGCACAGGGTGTTCACTCCAATCGATTGAGGGGTTTGTCCCGTGGCTTGCCCATTGCCTTCAAAAGTGGCCAATTATTGGAAGGGTGGTTACCCTCTTGTGGTACTCAGGTGTGTGCCTGAGAAGTAGGGTGAAATTTCCTGCACCCATAGGCTAGACTTAGGACTGCAAAAAAAAAAGGTCTCAAAATTTGCTATCATGGTTGCAACACTTGAATCTAGGTAGCCTGACAATGGGTGGAACTTGGGGAGGGGGATCTCGGAACCAAGTTACCAACACCATAAAGGTAGACATGTTAGTGCCGAAATGCCCCTGATCCCCCCCCTCTTCTTCCTTCTTGGTCCCCCGCTAATGATGTACTAGCAAGGAGTTCTTGATATGTGAGATTTCCAAATACATTTGCAAGATAAAAATAGTATCTCAAACAAGCAGTTTGTTTGTGTAGATCTTCATAAGTGATTGTCATGTGCATCTGTTAATCCCGATGCTCAGACATGGATATTCTCATTAGCAAATATATGGGCAGATTTAGAGTGGATTTTGCAGCCCTACAGGCTCCGGTAAGTACCTAAGACATAGCCCAATGGTTGGGACACCTTTTGGGCATAGTTTGGACGCAAAATATGACTCTTTGGACAATGTTTTGTGGGTAAAATAGACAAAACCGACTTGATTACGAATTCATACCTTTTTTCTATAAATAGGATCATTAGGCATTCATTAGAATCATCATTCAAAGATCAAGAGGATCCATTTGTCACAGTCTGCAAGGCAACAAGGACACAATGGTGGATCAACACGAGCTTCTCTTGTCCGATTGCAAGTAGAGGGTTGCAGGGATCTTTGGTATGCATCATGAAGCTGTGAATCAGCAAGATCATTGTATATACAGCATATTTTGGCAATATATAGTAGATTAGGTCTCTCTCTCTCCTTCTCTTATGTGTCTTTGCTAAACATAGGATTAGCATTAATCTTCTTTGCTTAGCGTTAATCATGAACACGCTTCCGCAACGCATGTTACAGTGATCTTCCCAAAGTCTTCCAACCATGGGCCAAGAATCCCATGGTGCTCTCTTCTCAATCCTTGCTCCAAGCTCCAGCTGGGTCATAGCTTCACCCCACAAAACAATCATCATGAATCCACGTGAAATTTGTGGACCAAGGAAGATCGGGTCTTCTTGAAATGGGTAGCAAGAATCGTCGGAAACACTTTATCTCTACAAAAGGTTCCTTGCCAAATTTTTCCTCGAAAGTTTTTTCTTCTTGTCGATTTCGCTCTTCTTCTTCTTCAATAGGGCAAGGACCAACAATGGCCTAAAGCTCACCGGAGAGTGAAAAACCAAGTGATATCAGGACTTGGCCCAAGCAACAGAGGTGTCTTAATGGCCAAGTCTGCACCAGTTGAACAACGAGCAGCTAGGTGGGTGAATATGCATGAGAGAGGGGGATACTATGGAGTGCCCAACAACAAGTAGATTGACAGCCCAAGGCAGCTATGAGGAGCAAAATGTGTAAGCCGAACTTTGCGGAGCACACAACTTTGTGAGAGGGAGAGTGTGCCACCATCCGCATCATTTAGTTTCATCAATAATTGTGGGCTTCCCTTATTTAGGATATAAATTTCATATAAAACCCGAGAAGACAAGATCTCATACTTTTTGCTTGTTAGACTTCTTCAACTATTAGTCCTAAGTGAAGTAAAAATCCAAGTTATTCGCTATTTGCGAGCTTTGGACTTAAAATAATTTATTAAGAAAGGATGGTGTTTGAAGAGATGTAAGTGAAATTTTGAAGAATTCAATTGGAGTTACTGCGGGTATAAAATCCTTGGATTCCTCTTCGTTACATCCTTTGTATGGATTGGCTATGGGCTATAGTCATTAATGCATGGGGTCATGCTAGACTGGAGGCGACGAAGCTAATGACAAAAGCTTTTCTCTGTTCGAGTCTCAGAACGAGCTTGCTCATCTTTGACCCCGGCTCGAAAAACAAAAACAAAAAACGTGGGGTCATGCTAGCTATAATATGAGCTAGCAGTTGGCTAAATAAGATTTGTTTAGTAACCTCATGAAAGGATTTAGTTAGTAACTTCATGAAATCAAGGTTGCTTATAGCACCTGGGGCCTATATTGTGAGCAGATGTGCACATAAACAAGTGTTAAGAGTCAACCGTGAATGTCTTGGATCTAGTCTAGTTCTAGAGGTGGATAGTGAGTTCATGAGCCTTTGGTGGATGCCAGGTGCTGTAAGGGATGCTATATATATATATAGGGTGGTATATGCCTCATATTCAGGTGTTTTACCTTATCTTACTCTCATGTGCTTGGGGTAGTCCAGAACTATCCGGCCTATGGTTGAGTTGGTGAGTTAGTTCTCAACTGCTTTTCATGCCTGTTTGTGTATGTGTTGGTTTGGTGCTTTGGATGGAGGTTGATCTATGGGTTGTAACACTCTCATAGTATAATTTTAGCGACTTACATAATGACTTAACTGTGCCATAGAAATACATATTTTTGTCTTAAATAGTTCAAAAAAAACATTTCTCACATTTGAGCAGGTGAACAAGCGTATTTCTGAAGTATTACAAGGAGAGGGACTCAAGTCTTTGGAATGGAGATCGATTATAGTTGGAGATATCATTAGAGTGCATAGCGATTCTGAAATTCCAGCTGATCTAGTTTTTTTATCATCATCTGATCCACAAGGTTTTATTTTATTTTTTCCAACATACTAGTTTCCTGCAATACACTAGAACCATGGTGCGCTCGTGCGCGCACACACGCACATGCACACACGATTATAGTTGGTGTCATTATGAGTGCAAAGCAATTCCGAAATTCTGGGTTTTTATAATTTGTCCACAAGGTTTTATTTTATTTTTCTAACGTACTATTTTCCTACAATACACTAGAAGCATGGTGCACATGCAAGCATGCCCACACAAATACCGCGTTTTAAACGCTGAACTTTCAAGCAAGTTATCCTGAACTTTTAAGCAAGTTAAGTTATCTGATTTTGGTGAGTATTACAGGGCTTGCCTACCTTGAAACTGCCAATTTGGATGGAGAGACGAACCTTAAAATTCGCAACGCTTTTTATCAGTCGTCCACGCTGAATCCCGAAGATGGTGACATGTCATTCCATGCATTATCTGGATTGATTATAGAGTGTGAGCAGCCCAATAATAGATTGTATGAGTTTGAAGGATCGGTGTCCTTTCAGGTATGCTTCTTCCATTGCTCATAAGATTGTTTTTATCGACGATTACAATAAGGTTTACAAGGAAGGCAAAAAGTACTAGTTTACATCATAGTCACATGAAAACCCGTTTTGTCCCTAAGAAACATGAAACATACGAAACGCTTCGAAGTGAAACAAAACACTCCCAACCAAAACGTCATTTTGCCCAAATTTGGGATTTTTTAAAAACTTAATAATTAAAAAAAAAACGTATTCTTCTCCTCTTCTTCTTCTTCCCTTCACTTTCTTCTCCTCTTTCATCTCAATTTTCTTAAAAACCTGCAAAGACGAAACGATGAAATAGATGGAATGTCTCTTGTGAGTACTCAAAATTGATATCTTGGTCAATTTCACCTAACTTGACACCCAATTGTTGAAATTTCTTAGAAGTATTCCACTAGCTCTTCAATTTCTCACTTACTCCTAATTTATAAATCCCAATTTTATACTTTCAACCTCAATGGTCGAACACTGTTTTGTCGAAATTCGACTTCTTGGTCAATTTCATCTAATTTCATACCCAATTGTTCAAATTTCCCACTAGTATTGCACTAGCTCTTCAATTTTTCACTTTCTTCCAATTCATAAATCCCAAATTCATACTTCATACTTTAACCTCAATTGCACATAATTTTACACTCAATTGTTAGAATTTCTCAATAATTCTTCAATTTCTCACTTTTTTGCAATTTATAAATCCCAATTCATACTTTTAACCTCAATTGCATCTAATTTCACACCCAATTGTTAAAATTTGTTACACATTCCTTAAAATTTCACTTTTTTCCAATTTGATTTGACAAGTGTCACTTCGAAACCTTTGCATTTTGTCTATAGAGACGAAACAAAACTTGTCGAAACGACAAAACGATGAAACGGACGAAACTTTTCTTGTGACTATGGTTTACATGTATGTATGTATGTATCTAGTTGTTTTACAGGACATTGAGTATCTCTCTTCCTCCACTGCTTTAATCATTTCCACCTGATATTAAAGAGTAGCTAAAAGATATCGCTGTGTGAACCAGGGTCAAGGATTAATGCCTTTGGATGTAAGTCAGATATTGCTCAGAGGTGCTACGTTGCGGAACACACAATGGGTAATGGGAGCTGTGGTTTTTACAGGTGCTGATACAAAGTACATGAGAAACATGGTTGCAGCTCCAAGAAAAGTAATACTAACTTTTTTGCATTCGTATGCAGCTTTGTTCTGGTGTCAAAATTTGAGCTGAGGTGGTTTATAAAATAAAAATTGTTTTTCTTGACTCCGTTTTCACAAAAAAGCAAATACACACACCCACACACGCAGGCATGCGCTTCTAACTGCATAATCAAGTATTTTTGTGGTCACATTTAAAGCTCAAAAATTCAAATATCTGTAGGTTTCTCATTTAGAAAGGAAAATGAACATTCTTGTTTCCGGATTGTTCATATTTCAACTGCTTCTATGTATCGGATTGGCAATTGGTCATTTTATGTGGACGGACAGAAATCCCAATCATTTTTATCTGACAAGTGAACAAGAATGGCCAGAACCGGGTTTGAACCTTACAGGTCTCTTGGTACAGCTTCTTAGGTAACTTTCTGGACCAAAGGATTATAAAGCTGCTAATGCTTACCCTCCTTTAACCAACTCTGGCTTGCCCCCCATACTTCCTGTAAAGTAGTTAATCAATACAAGTTGTGATATGATTCTTACAAACCCCTGCCCCTGTGGGATGGGCTGGGGGGTTCCCCTGTCCAAGGCTGATGGAGAGTGAAGATGCCCACCAGCAGTCAGGGGGGCATAATATTGCTGTAAAGAGCTGAAGATTCCATTGGCTCACTACACCCCTTTACTTCTTCTTAAGTAGTCAATTAATACAAATCTTTACAAAATCTCAGTTTGAGTGGTCTTGATCTTTCAGGTTTGTGATCCTTCTCAGCTCACTGATTCCCATCTCTCTTTATGTTACCCTTGAGTTTGTTAAGGTCATTCAATGCTGTTTCATACAGTGGGATGTTCAGATGGTTCACAAGCCAACAGGTGGTCCAGCTCAGGCACGGACTTCTAATCTGAATGAAGAGCTTGGTCAGGTAAAACACATCAATGGATTATTTAGTTTTTCTCAGGATGCTTCCATATGCCACTCATCGTAAGTGTTGGATACATTTCTGATTGAAGTCGTTGTTGCAACAAAAAGAAGTGTCTTATGATAATATTCACCTTGACTTAAGCAAAATCTTTGGCACAAATTCTGTCTTGTATCTGTTAATTAAACCGTAGCATTGAGGTTGACTCTATAATCTCATTTGCAACCAGTAGCATTCCTTTTCTCTTTTGAGAGACTAATTACATGTAGGTGCTAGACTTTGAACCTTGCGCCTTCACGTCAGCAGATCAAGGTGTTACCACTTGGGCTGTCGATAAGGTTCTTACCTCAAGTAGATGTATGTTACATTTTTGGCATGGACCAGATAAGGCATAGGGTTAATGTTTTATAGGTCATGCAAGACGTAACCTAGTTTTGCAGTTGGCAATTGGAGAGTCAGTTCATAATCCCATAAAAGCAGGGTTATTGATTGGGCTTGAAATCTATAAAAGTGAGTGGGTTTGCACATAACTGTGTGTTGAGCCAACATAACTTGTAGCCTCTCTTATCCTGATTAGGATTCAGGTCCCTGCAAATTGATAAATGCTAGATAGATTTCATGGCTCCGCACCGATTCTGCAGTTTTTTGCCAGCTCAAAAGTCACCTTTTTGATCGAGCCAGTGTTTACTTCATGCTCATTGATGTGAATGATTTCATGAATCACTTTTTAAGGAGTCTACTGAGGCCCTCTCTGAGCAACATAGATGGTGGTCCATCAAGCTTGAGAAGGGACATGGACTATTCACTTTATATTCATCACGTGGATCTAAGAAAAGTTCTAACTTTATCAAATGCGTCTGTCAAAGTTTCTACATGGAGCAAGGCCAGCATGAAATGTATCAAAATTGTACAACATATTCTGCGTTACGCTTGTGTTCCTCCTTTAATTTAGGGTCTTTGAGAAGTCCTTCCATAAACATTTGTTTTACCTGAGCATCCGTTGAGGTATGAGATTTGTCTTGTAGCCGTCACATACGTAGCAGGTTGCTCATCTTGAACTCACTGGCTGCACATGGTTGACTTTCCCGATGAGTGTTTCCCATTGTCATTCCTTGAAGCGTACCCTCAAAACTTTTTTTTTTGGGGGGGTCTTTCCACTCTTCTAAAGGAGTTAAGAACTTTCCATTCCCCTCCCTTTCCTTTCAACCTCTCAAACCCCCAACCCCCCCCTTCTCTTTTCCTCCCTCCCTAATGGAAGGCTAGTGTATATTTTCTTTTTGGTTGGCTGCTATTTTAGCTTATCAGCCAACTAATATCCATACGCATTGTATTTCATACTTGTTGCTAGAGTGGTATGCCACGGACAACTTCTAATAGGGCAACAACTAAAAATGAAAGAACTCTTTTCTTTTTTCAGTATGTGCCATGTACACCACTTGTTCGCCTCCTATTTGTACACGTATTAACATTGCTGCCTCAGCTCACTGCAACCTGCTTTCAGCAGGTGCAGTATGTCTTGTCAGATAAGACTGGTACTCTTACACAAAATGTCATGTCTTTTGTTCAATGCTCGATAAATGGTGTTGTGTATGGCAACTTTCCTAGAGATGGATTTGGGGAAGAGCCCAACTCTGGATGCTGCATACACAGTATATGTGAAGATCAATATCTTGTGGAAGAGCTCCAGAAAACAGTGATACTCCCAAGTTCACAAAGTCAAAAATGCCGAGATTTTTTTTTCCATCTTGCCATGTGCCATACAGTTATACCGACATATTCAGACGATGACGAGACAGGAGAGATAAGATATCAATCATCTTCTCCAGATGAAGAAGCTCTGGTGCAAGTGAGTACATGTTTTTGTACATCGTAATGAGACACTTGATCATATGGAAATTTGAAGAGAAAATTGATGACTAGCTTCTACATAAAAAGAAGAAGAAGAGAAACATATTTTTAGCTAGACATAGACTGTACCATGGGCATAGGTTGGGGAGGTCTGAACCTGGGTTCTTGCAATGGGAGCCGTCACTCCTCACCACCATGCTACGTGCCCGTGGGCTGACTAGCTTTCACGTAAACAAGGAATTTACTAATGCTCAGCCCTTTCGCTCTTACAACTAAGTGAACATAGCCCATATATGATTGGCATTTAAAGTTAAAGGCATGCTTCTTAAACCATCTATTGGTATGTAATTATTTACCCGTAGGGAGCAGCGTTGTGCGGTTTCCAGCTGACTAGGCGGGTTCCTGATGAGCTCACTATAGAATGCCAGGTGCCAGTAATTATATTTTAATCAAGGAATCTGCTCAAAATTCCAGTTACTCCAAAGATGTTGATCAATCTGTGCACTCCTTAGTAAAGAAACTGGTTTTTTTGTTATTTAGATGTTTCCAGTCTGTTTGAAAAACTGACTCCTCTTACTAATAGTGTGTCTTTAGGGTCAATACACAGAATCACAAACCATCTTGGCAGTTCTGGAATTCACTAGTGAAAGAAAGAGGATGAGCATCATTTGCAAAAATTCAGATGGAAGGTAAAATTTTTACCCACATCATATCACAAAGCTTGTTTTATCACTTGAAGGCTGGAATTTGAACTTGGAGTAGCAGGTCCTCTCTCTGTGCTACAGTCGCCCCGACCTCTAGGACCTGACCCTGCCCCACCCACCAGCTCCAGATTCAGGGGACTTTTGAGTGACGGAGGGTAACTCTCCCACACCTTGTGGATCTAGCGAGCCAGTCGACTCTACTTATCTCTTCCATGCTGGATATCCTGGATGGGCCACTCCTTTTATCACAGGAGTGACTTATTCAGCTGATGTTTAGAGGCATAGATATCGATTGATTGATGCTTTAGTTCAGGATTGGATATACATCACGCCATCTCCGGACATCATTGAGTACATTTTGTTGTTGTTTTTTCCATGATGATGAGATTCCATGGACACCATTGTACACTTTTTGGTCTCATTGACCATTTGGGTCTTTCGTAAACGATAATATAACTCTCTCTCTCTCTCTCTCTCTCTCTCTCTCTCTCTCTCATTGAGTTCAAATCCAGCTTTGTCTGAGAATCCTTCAAGGGTTTTGGAATAGTTTCCTATGACGTAAAAACAATTCTTCTTCTTCTTCTTCTTCTTCTTCTTCTTCTTCCTCTCTCTCTCTCATTATATCCATGGTACCATTGTATTACTTTTGGTCTCATAGTTCTTGGGGTCTCTCTCTCTCTCTCTCTCTCTCTATAAGAGGATGGGCTTCCGGTTTGTTTCTTCCAAATGGCATTGGGACCTCTTGAAAGCCATCTTCAACACAGCCTACAAAATCCTCGCCAAGGCAATCAGCCACACCTCCCATACCTCATCCATGGCACCAAGACATACTTAGTATCTTGGATAACATCTTCACATTTTGGGAGGGGGCTTCAGCTCAGTTGAGGCAGGAGGGTAAAAGCAGTTCTCCTTCTCGACTTCAAGAATGCTTATGACCATGTTGACTGGATGGCACCATGCTTCGGATGGGTTTTTCGGTGAGCACGACACGGGCCTCAACCTCCCCATCTCCTCTTTGGAGGAGCTCCTAGATGAAGAATTTGCAAATGACACTGCTGCTAACCTATCCAGATTGGATGGGAATCTACAGCGTTTTACAGAGGCCATTGACCTTTCTTGCCTTGCTAGTGCATGCATTCACTTGTTCTTTTTCTATTGCCCTTCAAGGATTAGCCTGGAATTAGCCAGCACATGTCTTGCACATGACATCTCCCTGTGCTAAACTTGATGACGGGCTTCCAAATTCTATTCTTGGATGACTGTCATCATCCCATTGTCCATCCTTGGAGTCCCAAACCTGTCATCCTTTGCTTCCTCGCAACCTTCTCACTAGAAACCCCGCTTGGTCTCCAAATCCACTCCAACTCTGATGAAGATCTATGCATCTGTTCCATCCTGTCCCCTATCCCTTCATACCCTATCCCTGAACACTTTCTATGGTCTTCTTTTCCTGAGTATCGAGTCTGGCACTCTCACTCCACCCCTTGGAGGATCATCCTCCCTTGGAACCGTCGCGTGAAATCCTTTCTTGGTGTGCCCCAAATGGCACCCGACTCACAGGACTGCCATTCCCTTGGGTTTTGTGGAACACCACCAACCAACCCCTTGGGAATATACTGAATACTCAGCTCTGTCTCTCTCTCTTCTCTCTCTTCTGCATGCGTTTTGCATCAACATGTTCCAGGATGGTGTTTATGTTGGGTAGGAGGGCAGCTAGCTTGCACACACATTCACACACAAGCTCAAGCACGGAGAAACGTGAGAGTGCTAGAAAGATATACTCAATAATAATGAATGAAATGAAAGTATAAATGAGTACTAAAAGCCTAGGGCTAAGTGCCCAACACACAAGAGTGTGTTCACACGGGGAAAAAATTTGTGTCCAGCCACAGGGAAAAAGTGCCCGTGAGTAAGTTGGGTTCACACCTAAACTAGCCAGGAGTGGCCGGGTGGACATGACCAACAAGTGAACGGGTAGCAGGGTGATAAAGCTATGAATGCTGCCATGCACTATGCTCCACAGTTAGAGTGATCAAGAGAGATCACGTTGGCAAAGATGAACTGCAGTGTCAATGGGAAAAGCAAGCACTATATGATGGGAAAAATGAGAAACCCCAATGTCATATAGTGCTAATGCTAGAGCACAATAGTACATAAACGCATCATCTGAAATGCATGTCAAAGATCATGTGGACATCAACTGCATCAAATCAAGAGGCATCGCATAATACCCCCCTGAAGGCAAGCATCCAAATGCCAAGCTGAATTGCATGTAATCCACTTCAATGACAACAAGAGAGCAAAGCATAGCTCTGTAACTGCACCAGTGATAAGCATAAGAAGATGTAGTAGATATACGCATGTGTAAAGGCAACAGGATCCAAAAGTCAAGCTGCAAGAGATAAAAAATCAGCAATGGTAAGGCTGATAAAAGTAAAAACTCAGCAATGGGGAAAGCTAAAAATGGGGGCTCGGAGCGGGCGTCAGCCAATGCTATGAGAGGATGGGTAAACTCTCAGCGATGCCATGATCAGTGGCATGCATGGCAAGTGTAACCCCCCCCCCCCCTCTGGTATATACCAATGCAAGATCCAGGGAGCCCTGAAGATAGTAGAAGATTTGCTTCACTGCTTGCCAATGCTTTGTACCTGGGCTGTGCATAAATTTGCTACATTGGGAAACTTCAAACTGAATATCCGAGCGTGTGTTGCATAAGTATATGAGGCAGCCCACTGCTTGGCTGTAAACACTCATATCAAAAGGCTCTCCAACATCATACATGCTCAATTTCAGCCCTGGCTCCATCGGAGTAGAGATGGGCTTACAATCTTGAAACCCAAATTTGTGCAACAGCTTTTGAATGTACTTTGATTGGTGTCCCAACATCGGTCTGCACAAATTGTATGCCCAAATAATAATGCAATAATCCCAAATCTATCATCTCAAATGACGTTTGCAATTCAACTTTGAATGCTGAAATTTTCTCCATATCATTTTCAGTTAGCAACGTGTCATCCACATAAAGAATGGGCATAATCAAAGTGCCATGATCCTTTTTCACATAGAAGGTGCTCTTTGTTGGACTAATGCGAAATCCCTGCGTGGTCAAATAGGTATGTATCTTCTCATACCAAGCTCGAGGAGCTTGTTTGAGACCATAAACTGGTTTTCGAAGTTTGCATACTTTGTTTTCATGACCATGCATCACAAAACCAATGGGTTAATTTACATAAACTTCTTTCTGCAAATCCCCATTGAGAAAAGCTGATTTTTTGTCCAACTGATGCACTTTCCATCCATGATGGATAGCCAATGCAACAACACATCTAACTGTGGCCATACGAGAAGTAGGTGCGAAAGTCTCATCATAATCAATGCCCTTTTTCTGGGCATATCCTTTGGCCACTAGCCTGGCCTTGTACCTGTCAACGGTACCATTTGACTTTCTTTTCAACTTGTATACCCACTTTGTGCCAATGGGCTTCTTGCCAGCAGGCAAGTCTACCAAATCCCATGTGCTGTTTTTATGGATAGAATCTATCTCATTTTGCATGGCTTTTACCCAATGCTCATTCTCATGATCCTCTTCAAATGAATTTATGCAAGCAACATTTGCATGTTCTCTTGCATTACGTGAATGAACCCGTGTCCTGCTACCTAGGGGAGCTGAAACTTTGCTCTCCTGTAAAGTATGAAGCATCCAACGAGGCAGAACTCTAGGCCCTCGTTGCTTTCCACTCTTGCTCCATTGCTTCCTCGACATTTTGAGGTGTAATGAGCTCATTTATGGACTGATTTTGAGCACCCAAAGGTTGTCCATTAGGCAAAGTTGATGGTTGATTTGTTGTGCCATCAATTTCCAATGGGAGTAGTTCTTCAAACATGTTAAGTGGGCCTGAAGGTGGCTGTACAAAAAATTCAGCCAATGGCTGGTTTGAATTTTCAGTAAACACAACATCTCTGCTGTCCAAATTCCTTTGTGTGGAAGGATTAAAGAGACGATAGCCTTTACTGCCACTTCTGTAACCCATAAATATGCACTTAGCTGCTTTGTCATCAAGCTTACCTCGCAATTGCTGAGGTACATGTGCATAAGCTATACATCCAAAAGCTCTAAAGTGATCAACTTTAGGTTTCCTTTCGTGCTAGGTCTCATATGGCGTTATGGTTTTCAATGCTTTGGTAGGGCATCTATTCAACACATGTGCAGCACACCATCCAGAATTTGTGAGGCAAGCCTTTGCCTTTATCCATGCATCTAGCCATTTCCATCAAAGACTTGTTCTTTCTCTCAGCAACACCATTTTGCTGAGGAGAATATGGCATCATGCATTGATGCTTTATGCCTTTTTCTGCCATAAAAGCTTTGAAAGCAATGGGCTAAAAACATGCAAATATATCAGATTTTGCTTTGAAGGGATACACCTAAGCAAATCTGGAGTAGTCATCGATAAAGGTTACAAAGTATAGATGCTTTCCAATAGATGGTGTCCGCGTAGGAGCACACACATCACTGTGCACAAGCTGTAATTTCCGGATAGTCCTCGTTGATCCATCTTTTGGAAATGCATTTCTGTGCATCTTACCCAATATGCACCCTTCACATACATGTTTTAGTGGCGGTTCTACATGAGGCATATCCTGTACCATTTTGTCTTTGCAATAGCATCAAATGGCCATAATTTACATGCCTAAACTTGGCATGCCACAATTCTACCCCCTGCATGGCAGGTGTAAGAGTGGTAACCACATGAGCATCATGCTCTCTCTTGTCAAACTTGTCAAATTGATATAACCCATGGTACAATGTGCCGGATGTGACCAATGCATAGCCACCTTCACGGTCTTGCACTGTGCATCTGTCGTTCTCAAAGTTCACTGCATATCCTCTTTTAGCAAAAGAGGAGACGGACAACAAGTTCTTAATTTCTGGCACATACAATACATCTGGAAGACATAAGTTTGCACCAACTGCTTTTGTGAGTATCACCTCACCAACACCCTGAACCGGATAAGAAGAATTATTTGTACTTGTTACTCATTTGCCTTCAGGGGCAGCCATAAGCTTCTTAAACAAATTCCTCTGTGCGGTAATGTGTTTAGTAGCACCATTGTCGAAGTACCATGTGTCGTGTCTTTCATTGACACTGAGAGACATATGCTCTAATGATGCATCATAATTGCAAGTAAGGAAAGTCCACTCATCCTGCACAAGATTTACTGACGCATCATCTTTCGCTGTAGGTGATGAAGAAGAATCTACAGCCATGCTGCTTTTCTTTTTCTTCTCCTTTGCAAGCCTTTTTCTGCACTCATTCAAATAGTGACCTTGCTTTTTGCAATAGTGACATTGGATCATTTTTAGCCTTTTGTGAAGACTCTCCCCAATCATCCTTTGGCTGAAAATTGCTTTTCACTTTTCCCTTGCCCTTATCTTGGGCAACAAAAGCCCCATCATTGCCACGCATGACGGAAGATTTGTTCTTTCGATTTTGCTCCTCCTGTAGTAACAAGCCAACCAGCTCTTCAAACAAGATTGGTTCCGGGTTTCCCTGCATAGATAGAGTGAGCGATGTGTGGAAGTTCAAGTAAGTTTCCTGCAGTGATGATAGTATCCTAGAAACCAGCTCCTTTTTAGAAATGACCTCATCAATGTTGAGCGACTGCTCCCGAAGGTCCTGGATCTTAATAAGATGATCAGCCATACTATCACCATCATTCATGTCCAAGTTCTCAAGTTCTTTCTTGAGATATACAACCCTGGCCTCATTCTTTGCCTGATACATGGTTTCAAGTACATCCCAAGCTTATCGTGAGGTCTTGCAAGACGGTATAATTGATCGCTTTATGGACAAAGCAATCAAAGCCATCGCTTGGGCACACCACATGTATCCCATCTCTTCTGCTCCTATGAGGGAGGAGTAGGTACTGCAGCTTGTTGAGCACCACGGCCAGGCGTGTTCGGTGCTATGTCAACAGGGCGTACATCTTCACCTGACACATAACCCCATAATCCTTTGGCCACAAGAAGGTTTCGGACCATGAAACTCCAGAGGGAGTAATTACTGCCATCCAATTTGTCCTCTTGGGACAAGAGCCCAGATATATCGGTTGTATTTCCAGTCATTTGTTGAAATCTCTTTACCAAGAGATGCAAACACGTGCAACCAAATATGTTGTAAAAAGCACTTGCAGGCAAAATCCCAAATGCATTGGAGTGCAATGCAAGGCAGGCACGAGGTCCTGTGCAAATGTTTTGCCCCAAATACAAGGCTGCAGATAATTTCAATGTTGAAAAACCCCAAAGTTTTGAGCACCAATGGGCTGTTTTATGTGTCAATTGCACATAATTCACAAAAGTCCCAAAAATCTGTGTACCAATGAGCTTGAATTGTGTGATTAAGCATTGATTTTAGGAAAGCCCCAAATTTCTGTGTCTTGTAATTACAATTGTGCAATTAAGCACTAATATCTGAAAAATCGCCAAATTTTGAGAAAATTTGCACCAAAATGTGACCCTGCACTGCCACCTGCACCTGATTTTTGCAATGAAGCAGGTATTTCACAAAACCCCCAAATTTTGCATGACCTGCACTTTCAGATTTTTGAACCAAACACAATGCATTGGTAATACCCAAATTAGTAGAACTTGAAATACCTTGCCTGTTGCTGGAAAAGGGACAATGGCGGGTTGTAGATAGACGAGATGTAGACGGGCAGGTATGGTGACTCTTTGGTGAAGGCGGGTTGCAGGTATGGCGACAATGGGCAGCCACAGCCATAACTACTGTGAGATGAAGAGTCGTTGACGGCGCAAGATGGCAGACAGGCAGCTTCAGTCGGCGATGGCGACAACAAAATCGACGGACAGAAACGGCGAAATCAACGGACGGTGGACCCGACGGACAGAAGGGACTCGAAAAAACTCAAATTTCCGGCCAGTGCCACATAAGCCACAAGTGTGGCTGAGCGCTACCAAGAAGCGCCCCCTATGGAGAGAGCATTGCCGCTCGGCTGGGCGGTAGCGGTTCTCTGGGCACTAGCGCCGCCTGCTTTGGAGGCGGAACGTGGCTGGGCGGGCAGCAGAAAACAGGGGCCGGGCGAATGTGCAGAGGGTAGTCGGAGTGGGTCGCAAAGCCAATGGCGGACGGACGGCTCGCAGCGCAGACGGATGGATGGACGGGGATGGCCGGAAGGTGTTCTAGCGAGCAGCATGCTCTGATACCACTGTTAGGGTTAGGGATCCACATAGAGAAGCAGCGTGATGATGCTCACACAAAAGGGATTACTTAGAATTGTGTGGAGGTAGGGAGTTGACTCCATAATATCAAGATCCAAAATACAATAATAATGATGGTGTCCTTTCACACCAGATATCCAAGGGGAACCCAAAGGGAGAAAAGTGCCCTTGGTTAGCCCATGTTCACATGTGGCACTACTCATAGCATATATGCCAATATATAGCGCATGATTTGTGGGATGTAGTGGATGGTTCTTCAAGAAGTCTTCTTCAAGAAGACCCGAAGTTATAGATCCCAACAACATGGCTTTGGAGTAGAAAGAATCTCGTGCCCTTGCATTCATAATTATGAATTGTGTGGATACGAGATTCTTAAGAATCTCTATGAGAATAATACTCCTGCTCGTGTACTCAATTCAGAGTTCCAGCTACAAAATTTAAAGCTGGAAGAGGGCGATCCCATTGGGGACCACCTAGCTGGGCTGTTTATTTTCTTTTTCTTTTTCTTAAAAGAAAAAGTGATGCTTTAAATGTGTTTAAGGATGGAAGGCTGAAGTGGAAAACCAGTCTGAGCATAAAGTCAAAGTTCTAAGGTCTGACAAAGGTCTCAACAATTTGATAAGTTTTGGAAGCAGCATGGTATACGGAGGCAGTTGAGTGCTTTCTACACACCATCTCAAAATGGTGTGTCAGAGCAAAAGAACAGGTCTCTTGTGGAGATGGCTAAGGCCATGCTTCACAGTAAAGGTCTTCCTTGCAAGTTTTGGGTGGAGGCGGCAGCCCTCTTTGCTCTTCATCACCATTCAGTTACCACAGCACCCTTGTCACCAGAGTTTGCATCATCAGTGTTTCCAGCCATCCGAGAGCAGCCCACTCTCTGCTACTGTAGAGAACATCAGCGTTTTATCATCAGTACACATCTTGGGACAGCAGCCCACTCTCTGCTGCAATACATCAAATTTCTTCATTGGGCATAGCATGAAGACAAAGGGCTACAGGCTGTTTGCAGGACGCCACTGTTAGCAGGGGTGTGGCCTTTCTAGAGCACCCTATTTCCACTTCAGGGGGGAGACATTGGCTCTTCCCGAGCCTCCAATACAACAAGATAAAGTCAAAGAACTTGTATATTCCGTCAATCTTCCAGAGGAGGTGGAGCCTGATGAAGCTGCACATTTGCCAGAGAAGCAAAAACCCATACCGAGGTGGCTCTTTCAAACTTTGAAAGAGTCGAGTATCTTGGATTTTCCTGAGACAAGTACTGGAGTAAGAAGATCAAAGCGTCTCTTGGATAGACAATCTGGACAAAAGACCCAGTAGACCCAACAGGGTCATTTGGTCAACTTTGCCTTGATGAGTCACTTAATGAAGGTTGCAGAACCAACTTCTGGTGAAGTCACAATGGCACAGAAGGAATGGAGAGAGAAGAGTGAGCTACTGTCCATCGCGAGACGAACAAGACTTGGGAGCTTGTCCCAAGTCGAGGTAAAAGAAAAGTCATTGGTGTTAAGTCTGATGGTACTTTAGATAAGTGCGAAGCTCACCGGGTAGCAAAATTCTATGCTCAGCGAGAGGGTATTGACTTTGACGAAACTTTTACTCCAACACCAAGGATGCGTTCTATTCGCACATTAGTTGCATTGGCAGCCCATTGTGTCGGCATTCTTAAATGGAGATCTCAAAGAGGAGGTCTATGTAGAGAAACCTCTAGGTTCCAGGTGCCAAGCAATGAGGACATGGTCTTCAAATTGCGTAAAGCTTTGTACAGGCTGAAACAGGCTTCGAGGGCCTGGTATCCACACATGGATGCATTCTTTTTTATACAAGAGAAGCAGTGTTGATGCTAACCTCTATGTGTACTTAGAGAGGGGTATGCTTGTGCTGATCATGTTTATGTAGATGATCTGATCATCACAGGAAACCATGAGAAGAAGACCTAGGCCTCAAAGGCAAGCTTACAACAGGAGTTTAAGGTGACTGATCTCAGTCTTCCTTGGGATGGAGTTTTGGCAGCAAGCCAACTCTATCGTTCTTTCTCAGCAGTGCTATTGTAAGGAGGTACTTCAAGCTTTCAGGATGGCTGAATGTAAACCCATTTCTTCCCATATGGATCCAGGTAACAAGATGTCCAAGTATGATGATTCCCCTTTGGCTAATGCTACTTTGTACCGAAAGCTAGTTAGATCTTTGATCTACCTACCTAACACTCGTCCAAGCATCAGTCATTAAGTGGGTGTTTTGAGCCATTTTTCCTCCCAACCCAAGCAAAACCACTAGAGGGCTTGTCTATGTGTTCTCAAGGTACACAAACTTATGGCATTTTGTACATGAGAGGAGCCCTTTTATCAGGGTATACAGATTCAGATTGGGCTGGTGATGTTGAACCAGAAGGTCAACTACGGATACTGTTTCTCACGTGGCTCTAGTCTCATCTCATGGAGCAGGAAGCTGTACAAAGAGGTAGAGTGGGACGAAATGATGTACAGAGATGTACAAGAGCAGAAAACATGATACGCATCCCTCCAGAGAGTGGCAATGTAGCCAAATGATTCCTTTAAAACCTAAGGAAAAATTAGTATTCCATGTATATCAAGGTTATCCGTGTTAAAATGCAAGTCCACATCTATGCCGTAGAAGCCCATAATTGTTTCCATGCCCAAAATCCATGATGTCCACCATATACAATGAATAAATGTGAAATCCGTTACTCACGGGGTGCCCATTTTATAAATAGTCTTGTTCATTTAAATATATGTATGTGAACATCTTTATAATATGGGGTGCCCAAATAATTGTTGAGGTAAAGGCATAATGCCCACCCTTATAGTGTGTACAAGCCCATAAGTTATAGTACATAGTACACTTAGTACTTTTAATGTACTAAGTGCACTATGTGTACTAGTGCAATATACATGTGTGATAGGGGAGTCACACACTCTCACTTGGTGAGTTGACTTATCCCCACAACTCTCTCTCTCTCTCTCCCTTCTTCTCTCTGTGTATGTCTCCCACATGAATCTCTAACCCTAATTCTCTCTCCCATTCAACTGGTATCAGAGCAGAGGTTAGTCCATCAAGCTGCACACTTTCTTCCTGTCCGTCTCGTTCACTCCTGGGTGAGCCTTGAGATAGATGTCAATCGCCCGATACAGCCCATCATCAACCACGCGTGCATACTCAGGCATCAATTCAGCGAATGCAACAAACTTGGAGACGTTAAGATTTGCATCAGGCGCAACTTCTGCAAGGTAGCAATCGAGGACGCGAGCAGCCTTCATGACTGAGCTCTGAGGAGGAGAACCAGAGCTCTGCTCATAGTCATACAGGGCAAGAAAATCCTGCTCTTCTGCTCTCCCTTCTTGCTGCAAGAAGTTCACCACGATGCGGCTGATGGTGTCGAGATCGAAGAAGGTGTCACCGCTCGTGTGAATAGGAAGGCATGAGAAGGCGCTACTAGGCGGAGGTGGCGAAGGCAGCAAGTCGTTGGTCGGCGGCAGGCTAGGCTGCTGACTGCCTATGCCCAGTTGCTGGGCAGCCCACGTCTCCACATCGCCTACCTCGCATGCGCTTATCCGCCGACTCAAAGTTGCCGCTTTCGCCTAGTAGCCTGCCGCCGACCAACGACTTGCTGCCTTCGCCACCTCCGCCTAGTAGCGCCTTCTCATGCCTTCCTATTCACACATGAGCGGTGACACCTTCTTCGATCTCGACACCATCAGCCGCATTGTGGTGAACTTCTTGCAGTCAAGGGGCTTTTGTCCATTTCTGTTCGGAACTGTTGTATGCAGTGTTCGGGACTGTAAAAGTCTGATTTTCACTCATTTGGACAGCCAGGAGACCAACAGGTACAGTAGCAATAAATGCTCTCCTGGCTGTCCAAATGAGTGAAAATCAGACTTTTACAGTCCCGAACACTGCATACAACAGTTCCGAATAGAAATTGGACAAAAGCCCCTTGACTGCAAGCTGATTTCTGAGGATTCAAAGCATACGGAATCTTGGCCATATCAGCCCTGCCACTATCTGACTGTGGGCTGTCCATAGCACTGAGTTTCACATATGGAAGCAAAGGAGTACTAGTCTTCTTCCCCCCGTCCATATTAAACCTCTGCAGAGGGCTGCCCAGCCATCCGTACAACTGCAGCAGAGCAGGCACATCAGCAAGAAGCGCCCCCCCCTTTTTTGCATCAGCATTAACACACGTGCAGCACCCTTCTCAGCAGCAGCAGCATCCGATTCATCAATACAGCAGCATTAGATTTTTGCAAACAGCATCAACTGAAATTCAGCCTGCAAATCAGAGAAAAAAAAATCAGAAAATTACCTGAGGTATTTGCTTCAATTTTTTGGAATTTGCATGTCCAATTTGCAATTGAGCAGGTACAATCATCAATTGAGCAGGTCAGGTGCCGAATTGCTCAATTTTTGAGCAAAATTGGCAAAATTGGGTGACATTGGTCACAATCAGGATCAATTTGCAGGAAATTGGATGTCAAAATTTGGGGCTTTTGATGTAATTGTGCAATCAAGCAGTCATACATGCTGTATGATGTGAGAAATCGCACATTCGGGCAAAATTGCAGCAAATTGCAGTGCAAATCAAGGGGCTTTTGTGCCGATTGGATTGATTTGCATGCAGGCAATCGCATTTGATGCTTTGGGCAAATCTTTGGGAGAACAACTGTGAGCACTTTGTGTGCTTTTGGTGTAGTGTTTGCACACTTGCAGGGAGTCAGGCATTGACAGGTTGCATATTGCTATGGCAACCACAGGTGAGAGCTCTTCATTGCTTCACATCAAGAAGCTTGAAGGCTCACATAACTATGATATTTGGCAAACCCAGTGCTATAATGTGTTGCTCCAGAAGAAGCAGCACAAGCCTATCAAAGAAAGGGGTGTAATGCTCGCTTCTCTTACTGCTGAAGAGTGGGAAGATATGGATGAGCTGGCAAGATCTACTATCATGTTGTCTGTGTCAGACTCTTTACTTTTCAGCATTCGTGAAGAGAAGACAGCTTGGGGAATGTGGCAAAGATTGCAGGACTTGTATGCCCAGCAAAGTGCCTCAAGCAAAGTGTATTGGTTGAAGAAACTCATAGGTCTTCAGATGAAGGAAGGGGCGTCTATGGCAGCCCATCTAAATGAGTTTAATGGTATTGTCAGCCAAGTTATAAATCAAAAGTTGGCAATGGGTGGACGATGAATTCAAAGCCACTTTTCTCTTATGCACTTTGCCAGAGAGTTGGGACACATTCAGGACAGCCACTAGCAATTCGAATGCTATGCTGTCATATGCAGATGTTGAGGGTGCGCTCCTTCAAGAGGAGATGAACAGGAAAAACAACTCTGTTGGAAAGTCCAATGCAATGAATGCACGTGGGAGATCCCAGCAAAGGGGTAAAAGCCAAGAACGGGGAAGGAGCAAGTTCCGCTCCAAAAAGGACTTGGAATGCCATTATTGTGGCAAGAAGGGACACATCAAAAAGCAATGCTACAAATGGAAAAATGATCAAAAGGAAAAGGGAAAAGGCAAAGACAAAGACAAAGATGAAGCCAAAGATGCAAAGCAAAAGGGCAAAGGTGGAGTCAAGATTGAAGAAATCAATGTGTCACATGCAGGTGACAGTGAGGATGAGGTCCTATTCACGTCTTCACTTGATGCCCATTCACTTCTTACAGGAGATGGTCATGGTATGCACTCGTGGATCATTGATTCAGGTGCCTCCTTTCATGTCACAGGTTGCAGAGACTTGTTTGTCAGGTATACTGCTGGCAATGAAGGAGTAGTTTATTTGGGTGATAACCATGCATGCAAGATTCTTGGCAGAGGTGATGTGAGGCTTGTGTTTTCAGATGGCTCACAGCTTATGCTCCATGATGTCAAGCATGTGCCTGAGATCAAGAAGAACCTGCTTTCTACTGGACAGCTTGATGATGCTGATTATGTTACCACATTTGGTCGTGGAAAGTGGAAGATTAGTAAGGGCTCACTGGTTGTTGCCAGAGGCTCTAAGGTGGACACTCTTTATTTCATGCATGCAGGTGTTTGTCACCATGCTAATGTAAATGCAACCGAGCTGCCGGAAATCTCTATGTGGCATAGCCGGTTGGGACACATGAGTGTCAAAGGAATGGAGCAATTGTCTCGTTTGGGTTACTTGCCTTCTCTAAAGTTTTCAAGTTTTCAGTTTTGTGAGCATTGTATATATGGCAGGCAACTCCAGTGCCCCCACAAGAAAGCTCTTGGACAGAAAGATGCTTAGTTAGAGCTTGTGCATACAGATGTATGTGAGATGCCTCAGCTTTCTTTGGGAGGGGCAAAATATTTTGTGTCTTTTATTGATGATGCCACACGCAAGGTGTGGGTTTATCCTCTTCGTTTGAAGAGTGATACATTCTCAGTGTTTCAGAAGTTTGTTGCTCATGTTGAGAATCAAACTGGCAAAACACTGAAGGCTTTGCGTTCCGACAATGGTGGAGAGTATATGTCCAAACAGTTTCAGGACTTTTGTGATGCTAAAGGCATCAAGAGGGAGCTCTCTACTCCTTATGATCCTCCACAAAACGGGACAGCAGAGAGGATGAACAGGACCATACAGGAGAAGGTCCGTTCTATGTTGTCACATGCTGCGTTACCTCATGGTTTTTGGGCTGAAGCTGTTATGACAGCCGTTCATCTTATAAACAGGTCACCTAACACGAGGCTTGGTGGGAAAGTGCCAGAGGAAGTATGGACAGGGAAGCCTCCGTCATACAAGCACTTGAGAGTGTTTGGTTGCGTTGCGTACGTGCACATACGCAGGGAAATGCGCACCAAACTTGATCCTAAGTCTCACAAATGCATATTCTTAGGATATGGTGACAGAGGTGAAATGGGGTATAGACTTTGGGATCCCGTGAATAGAAAGATTATACGCAGCAATGATGTCATTTTTGATGAAACATGCATGTATAAGGAGCCTGCAAGGCAACAGGAGCCTAGCAGAGTCATCTTTGATGATGATGGACATCATGGACAACAACCAAGGGCTGTAAATCAGCCATTACAGCAACAAAACCAGCCCTTAAATGGTGCTGAAAATGGTCCAAATGGACAGCCAGAGATGGCAGAAGATATCCCAATGGATATCCCACAGTTAGAGGAGATACCGGGCATGATATTTCAGCCTTATGGCATGGAACAGGAGCCACCAATGGGTGATATGCAGGCTGGACAGCAACCTGCAAATGATGGTCATTGGGTACGGAGGTCCACAAGACCCTCTAGAGCCCCTGACAGGTTTGTTCCAGGGGTTGACTACTTGATGCTCACTGACTGTGGGGAGCCCTCATGTTACAAGGAGGCTTTACAGAGGGCAGACAAGGCTCTTTGGGAGCGTGCCATGAAGTCAGAGATGGATTCTTTGCACAAAAATGGAACATGGAAGTTGGTGCATTTACCTACAGGCAAGAAGGTTTTGCCATGCAAGTGGGTTTACAGGCTCAAAGTTGCACCAGATGCAAAGCCAAGATACAAAGCCAGGTTAGTGGCTAAGGGCTTCAAGCAGGAATATGGTGTGGACTTTGATGAGATCTTCTCTCCAGTGGTCAAAATGACCACACTTAGAGCTGTGTTAGCTTTGGTTGCACGTGATGATCTGGACTTGATTCAGATGGATGTGAAGACTGCTTTTCTTCACGGTGATCTCCATGAGGAGATATATATGCAACAGCCAGAGGGTTATGCAGTAAATGGAAAGGAGAAGCTTGTATGCAAGCTGAAAAAGAGTCTTTATGGGCTCAAACAGGCACCAAGAGAATGGTATCATAAATTTGATACATTCATGAAATCCCAGAAATTCAGGAGAAGTGACATAGATCACTGCTTATACACCAAGAAAGCTTTGGATGGCAGTCTATTGATCCTCATCTTGTATGTTGATGATATGTTGATTGCCGGGAAATCTCGTAAAGAGATGGATGCCTTGAAGCAGAGGCTGCATCAAACCTTTGATATGAAGGATTTGGGTGATGCAAATCACATCTTGGGTATGCGGATACTTCGGGACAGAAATCAGCATGTGTTGTATTTGTCTCAGAAGGAATACATTGGCAAAGTTTTGCAGAGGTTCAATATGGACGGGGGGAAGAAGACTAGTACTCCTTTGCCTCCATATGTGAAACTCAGTGCTATGGACAGCCCACAGTCAGATAGTGGCAGGGCTGATATGGCCAAGATTCCGTATGCTTCAGCTTGTGGCAGTCTCATGTATGCCATGGTTGCTACTAGGCCGGGCATTGTATTTGCAGTGGGAGTGGTTTCTAGATACATGGCCAACCCTGGCAAGAAGCATTGGGAAGCAGTGAAAGGTGTCATGAGATACCTGAAGGGCACACAGGATATGTGCATTTGTTTTGGCAAGCAGGATGCATTAGTGCATGGTTACACGGATTCGGATTATGCCGGTCATCCAGATAACCGGAAGTCTACTACCGGTTATGTGTTCACATTCACAGGAGGTGCTGTGTCATGGATATCCAGGATGCAGAAGTGCACTGCCTTATCTACTACAGAGGCCGAGTATATTGTAGCCACAGAGGCTTGCAAGGAGGCATTATGGCTATCTCGGTTAGTGGTTGATTTGGGTTATACAGGGGATGTTCCATTGTTGCATTGTGACAGTCAGAGTGCCATTCAGTTGGCAAAGAACCCTGTCTTTCATGCAAAGACGAAGCATGTGGATGTGAAGTATCACTTCATCAGAGAGGTGATAGAGAACAAGCAAATTCAGCTTGTTAAGATTCATACGGATGACAACCCGGCTGATCTGTTGACAAAGAGTTTGCCTCCGGAGCGGTTTGCTCATTGCAGACACTTGATGGGCATTGGATGAGGCCAGTTTCAGCCTTGATATGGCCTTGTATATTATCATGTACATGCTGATTTTTTCTTTTCCTTTACTTAAGGGCACTTTGCCTTTAAGTGGGAGGTTGTTGGGGTAAAGGCATAATGCCCACCCTTATAGTGTGTACAAGCCCATAAGTTATAGTACATAGTACACTTAGTACTTTTAATGTACTAAGTGCACTATGTGTACTAGTGCAATATACATGTGTGATAGGGGAGTCACACACTCTCACTTGGTGAGTTGACTTATCCCCACAACTCTCTCTCTCTCCCTTCTTCTCTCTGCGTATGTCTCCCACATGAATCTCTAACCCTAATTCTCTCTCCCATTCAATAATAAAATGTCCAGCCTCTTTAATAAACTGACCATCCACATTCTAAAAGTGTGAGTGCCCAACAAATACAACTGAGCCTTTGTTCACGTGCTCAATGCCCTGAACGTCTGCAGGAGCCCATGGGTTGTGTAGTCCCAAGTCTTGGCCCTCGGACACGATAGAGTGCATGTCACATTTCCCGTTCCCAAAGCGTGTATGCGATAGAACTGTGTATGCAGAAATTCAGTTTCTCTAGTTCTCTGAAGATGATCCCCAATTCACCATGCTTTCCACCAAGAGAAGCTGCCTCAAAAGTGTCCACTAGCAATAGACAAAACTGTCCAAAGTGGTGTGCTTTTAATAATCGGGAAGTCTTCTTTTGGATAACCACAAGAGGGGGCAAAATCAGCGTTTTTTGGGAAGTGTTAGAAAACAGTCTCATTCGGGAGGTCGTATCTCCCAAATAGTGAGGAGTTGGAAAAATTCCTTCGAGACCATTTTCGAAGATCTCTAAAAACTCTACACCTTTGTCCTTGAGCCTTGAGGTCTTCGAGTCAAATTCCATTGTGTAGGGCCTCAAAACAGCTCTGTAAACCTGTGGCATGGAAAACTTGGGAAATTTTTAGCACAAAACCACTTCAGTACCAACCTGTTGCGGGAACGACCAAGGTTTAGAGAAACAAAGTTATTCTACTCCAAATAGTGAGGAGTTGGAAAAATGCCTTCGAGACCATTTTCGAAGATCTCTAAAAACTCTACACCTTTGTCCTTGAGCTTTGAGGTCTTCGAGTCAAATTCCATTGTGTAGGGCCTCAAAACAGCTCTGTAAACCTGCGGCATGGAAAACTTGGGAAATTTTTAGCACAAAACCACTTCAGTACCAACCTGTTGCAGGGACGACCAAGGTTTAGAGAAACAAAGTTATTCTACTCCAAATACGCTACAACTCGCTCATACATCACTTCTCGAGATTCTATTTCTAGCACACAAAAAAATCTCTTACAAAATAGGAGAAATATGTTTTCTACTGTCCAAAAACTAAATGATCACATAATGATGGGAAAAGAGTTCCTAGATCTAAACGAACATTATTCTAAACAAAAAAAAAGAGAGCAATATTTCAGGAAATATATAGGTATAATATGTGGCGTCACAAAGACTTACGAAAGGTTTCTCTTGATCAAGTTTATCCTTTCTTTAGCTTGTTTGCAAGTTGGATTGCTGCATGGTTAAAATGCTTGTGGTTTTACCCAGGTATGTGTATCAATGTTATGTTGTCTTGTTAAGTCATCAATGCCAGCATTATTTGATGCAGAATTAAATTATACTGCAAGGGCGCTGATACGGTTATTCTGAAACGGCTAGCAAAAGATCAAGGAGGGATTGCAGAAGTTAGTGTAAAGCATATGGAGGACTTTGCCCACGCTGGTTTTCGTACACTCTGCATAGCAGAACGTGAGGTATTGTGCTGTACTCTGCGATTACTATCTATTCTACATGCGGAACTTCATTTGGTTGATAGACTGTAGTGAAATGTATTATTGATTCAACTAGGAGGTCTGAGACACCTAGAAATTGCATTGTGACTTCTATACGGTCTCTCAAATTTCATTCAGAATATCAGGACTGAGATTGATCTAGGTGAGTTTAGCTCAATCGTCTGCCAGAACTGCCAGTTTATTTGCAAAGGCATGTGGATATAGTACTCATTTTTCTTGGAGACCCTAGATGTTTGTAGCTGCCCCATTAGAGATTTACAATAAGATCTAGGTGAGTGCAGATGGTTAGATGCCCAGAGGCCTTATCAGATTATTTCATTTTCTGATTGCATTGTCCAGAATGGATGCCACTTCCTTACTTGAGTTCCTAGCTAGAGACCCCACTGAGAGATGTACGATATTGCTAGAGTCATGGAAAGATTCTTTTGGAGGACTTGTGGAGTTCTGGCAGCAGCTGGAAGGTCACACTTCTCTTTTGGCTTATACCACAGTGTGGACTGCCCTATAATTGATTCCGAGCAGTTCAAAAAGCACACCTCTCCCAGGCCTGCAGTGTGGTGCGACCTGGCCCCAGATGTGACTGCTGGACTTTGTAGTTCTTGATGTGATTTGTTGTAAAAATGCATCAAGGGGTGGAGATAGGACCAGAGTTTATTTTGGGAATCTTCATTAGCAGTATAAAGCCACACTTCATTGCATGGGTTTTGGTTGCATGTTTCACAAGGTTAGTAAAATCTATCAGTGCATGCTTACAAATATCGCACTTTTTATGCACGATGATGCGATCAAGACTGGCAATCCTGCGCCTGTGGCTTGTAGTTGAGTTGGTAGCTTCCATATTGGACTCTTGAACAAGGGGTCTCAGAATCACTCCCAGCTTGCTACCTCCTCAGGCAGGAGTTGTATTCTGCCTACGGGCGGGCATAGGACTTTCCGGGCCTCCCGAATTAGTAGGATCTCCACTCAGGAAAAAAAAGACTGTCAGTTCCACCCAGGTACTTTCAGGACCTTTTCCTTACTCTGGATCTCATTTAGCAGTTACCTCACCTTGGGAGATTACTGCTAGTTTGACAGCATGACGGAAGTGGAGAGCTAGAAAAGAATAATGAGAGTACTTGAACTTATCACCACCACTGTTTCTTGTAATGTGATACTTTACACCCTTTTATCTATTTGGAAAAAGAGGTAGTGTACGTTTAGAGCCTCTTAGCTCAAAAGATGCCCTTTGGGAAGTTTCAGGTCAACCCTGACTTTTTGTTTTCATCTCTTGTGTGTGTGTGTGGGGCGGGCGTGCGGCCCGGGGGGGGGGGGGGGGGGGGGGGGGGGGGGGGGTCAATTGGATTTTTCACCTTTTTTGACTGCACTGGAGATGGATTCTCTCCTTATTTGTCATATTTAACCAAAGTCTTAATTTTTGTGAAAAGATTCATGATCCATAGGCTAATGCGTCCTATATTACACATGTTTTTTAATAGCTGTTTTTCTTCTCTGAGTTCCTGAAAGGCAAGATGTTTTTATCTTTTGATGTGATCTCCTTCCCAGATTGAAGAAGCTGAGTTTAAGAGCTGGGCAACACGCTTTCGTGTGGCTAGTGTGGCACTGGATGACCGCGAAGAAAAACTAGGAGAGGCTGCGGATTCGATCGAGCGTGAAATGGTTGGTATTTGCCAAATCACACTTTTATGCTTAGTTATGCCACCTGCATGAATTCACTTGATTTGCTTTTCATTTTTTCAGGTGCTTCTTGGAGTCACAGCTGTTGAAGACAAGCTGCAAGATGGTGTGCAAGAGACTGTGACACTTCTGGCACAGGCTGGAATCAAACTTTGGGTATATCTACAAAGATATGATCAAAATTCTACTTTGCTGATGTAACTAACCAATTATTTATGTATTCTTTTAGTTGTAAGTTGGAGAATGGTTTCTTTGTGAATTCAGGTTCTTACAGGTGATAAATTGGAAACAGCTGTTGCAATAGGCTTGGCATGCAACCTTTTGGCAGACTCTATGCACCTTTTTCTATTATGTGAATCTTCTTTCAATAGTGTGCCTCAGATGCTGCACAGCATGCTTGATGAAGCTAGGCAAAGGACCCATGCAAGAACATGTGCAGGTAGATGCATGAAAACTGTTTGAAGCTACACTCAAAAAGTATTGAAATTCATATCAACTGTGTTTCAAGGTTTGGATAGCCTTTATGAAAATGCCCAAGACAGTACTTTCTTTATCTCTTTAATTATAAATTGTATATTAAATAATGTTGTTATGATTGATTTTTTTCCAAATGTGGGATCTAGTACGAAATGGGACCCGGGGGGGTGGGGATCAAAGAGCAGACCTGTAATGCCAAGTGATCTTGCCGTCCCAATCGCAGAGAAAGAGGTCCGGGCGCCATGTGCATAGAAAAGCCTCTCACCATCTATGCATGTAATCCAGTGGCGGATGGTATGAATGATGTTCGTCCATATGGAATGGATGGACTCAAAAGGGAGAGTGGAAGTGCCCTCAATGGCCTTGCTGTAAGGTCTTCCTAGACCATGACCAAGGGGTCATCTGACCTAGAACTGAAACCCGAACGAGGTTTCATAGACTTCATGTTGTACGCATTGCATGACCGATGGATTGTGGCTAGCAACTCACCACCCGACTGTAGGTTCAGTTCCTCAAACCACTTCTGAGCCTGAGGTCTGATTGCCCCGAGCCCTCAAAATAGGCACTTGTGCGCACTCACACACACACAAACAAGCGCGCACAAAAAATATCTGTGACTATTCGCAGGGGGATTTGATAGTGCAGCAGCCCTGGACCTTGGGCAGCACCCAAGAGCAGCCAAGTGCCACCCACTCTCCAGATGACTAACAAGTTAGAGCCCTTATCGCATCCTCCACACTCCTACCCTACAGGTACGTGCCAGCCAGCACAAAATTAAAAGCTTCATAGGATGCAATTGCATGGTTAGCAGCCTTTACTCTGCTAGTATCCTCAGCTCATGCTACTATCTCCCCGTGGTCCACCTGCTGTCTTGATGATGAGAACATTTCGCCATGCTTTGCAAACAGTATTCTTTGGATGTCACCCATTTTCATTGGATGCTTGGTCAATCATGTTCCTCATCCACGTTCTGCCATGGTCAGACATCTTAGCACTACTACAATTGTGTAATTCTTCAGTAAGCTCATTCGACTTTGCAAGAATGGACATTGACTCTGCAGTGACGACCTTGGTGGAGCAGGCTTCTTTTCCTGCTGTTTCAAAAATAATAGTGTTTCAAACATGATCCCAAACTCATGATTCTGGAATCTCATGAAGAAAGATTGATCTTCCACATGAGACACACAAATTCTTTTTCATCTTCATTTCCACTGACCTACATGTGAAGAACTTCTATAGATACTCTGCTATGAAGGAAGACATCCCCATTTCTGACAATCTAAGGCCGTTGGCGTAGGAGGCTGTGACTTGGTTGAACACAAAGCTAATCAATACACTTAAATACACTAAGATTTGAAGGACACTTGCTCAAATACAAGAAGTAAATTGCTGAATTGACAAGAGACACACAATGAGCCGGAACGGCCGACCCCTCCCTTGAGTAAATTGTATTACTATTGGAGAAATTCAATACATAGCTTCACGGGCATCCATTGCCAAATCCTCCATGCCAATGCATATGAAATTCAGCATTTAGAAAACAATGGTATGTCGATGTAGATCACCAAGGAGCTGCCTTGATGCCCGGCCTGACTTCAGTGCCCATATTCTCTACCATTGGCTCTATGTTCTACCAAGCAAGGTAGCAACATCTTCAAGAGCACATAGGACAAGAGAAATACTACACAGGGCGGCTAAACAAGGAGTCCTGCCCTTCTACTGAATAAGTAATGACAACACATTGTCCAATTAGCTTACCAGTCTTCATAGAAGTTGTTGCAAGCGGAAGCCTTCGCGTTGGAAGCTTTAGGAGTGTTAATATCTTTGATTTGCCGCAATCCTTCGCGACAAAAGTCTTCGAGAGGATGAAGGGAACCGTGGGAAAGCTTCCCCTATGGTTCAACTTGAGAAAGGAAGGCTGAAATTAGGGTTTTCAGTAAAAAGACCAGAAATTACAGCAAAAATGAGAGCTGTTTTGCTGAATTTCAGTCATTGGGAGTGAGTAGGAGAGTGATTAGCACTTGGAAACACTCTTGGAAGCTTGGAAAACACCCTAGCAAGTTGGGTATGGCTATGGAGAGCTTGGAAATGGAGAGAAATGGTGGAAAAACAGAGTTTTCAGCCTCCAAAAATCCTCACGAAGAGAAAACACGAATTTTCTCTTAATAAGTAAGTGAATTGGGGTCCAATCAGGTGAAGGGACATGGGGAGATGCCCATTTATGAGTAAAAGGGGAGGATCAGCAGGTCCTGGACATTGAGTCTTGTCTCCCTCGGGACTTCATTGAGTGTGAACTTGGAAGCGGTCATAATTTATAAGTGACTTTTGGGCGCCCAAACTCTAATGAAGTGGGAACGCACTCACTTATAAATATTGGCTAAGTCCTAAGGGCTATTTGAGCCTAGATTGGGTAATACTTACCACCTGTTCACATGCCACACAACCATGTCAGCAGACAGTTTCACACGCACGGTGCACGGGCGGGCGTCCCCTAGCCCGGAACTACACATAGGTCATGCAGGCATGAAAACAGGATGCAATTTCATTTGCAGGCAAGCACATAAAGATGCTATGCAATGCAGCATTGGCATGAGCAATTTCCGTTCATGAAACCATATAAGACCAGGCGTTTCTAGGCAAGTATATGCGATACCAGACGCAAGTATATGCGATACCAGACCCAGTGGAAAGCCAATCCTCCAGGCGTTTCCGGGCATGTATACAAAGGCACAAGTCCCAGCGGAAAGCCAAGTCCTCCAGATATTCCGGGCATGATAACATCAAGTCCCAGCGGAATATCATATCCAACTATACAGCATGACACGTGTCAATCACATGCATAGGCACATTCCATAAGCCATGGACACCAATCCAATATGTACATAGTGTGAAAGCAAGAGTGAACCATTCGGGTGGCCAACTGGTGACATTCTCCCCCCACTTCTAAACAGTTGTCCGCAATTGAAATGCATCCAAATATGTGTGAAGCACATGCGGGCAATCTTTGAAGAACTCTTCATCTACCCATTTAGCATCAATGGGAAGATAGTTCTTAAACTTCACAAGTAACGCCTCACAACTTTGCCTGCAAGCTTGCATTCCTTGTGATACACAATCTGCTCTGGCTGCAAGATCTCCTCAAGCTCATCCACTTCTGGTGGATCCTCAATGAGCATTTCACTGGGCTCCGGCCCTACATACTTGCGAAGGAGACTCACATGAAAAGCATTGTGTATGTACCAATGACTAGGTAATGCCAATCTGAAAGCCACTTCATTGATCTTCTTGATCACTCGAAAAGGCCCATAGTACCTGGTTGCAAGCTTAGGATATGCACCCTCTTTGCCAGGCCTCTTTGCAAGTCTTGCTTTCTTAAATTTCAGCAATACCCAATCATTCTCTTTAACATCTAATTGCCTTCTATGCTTGTCGGCAACCTTTTTATGCTTGTCTTGTGACCTTGCAATGGCTGTCCGCACCTGAGCAAAAGCAATATCCAAGTCTCTTACATACTCATCAGCTGCAAATATCTCATCCTTTGTGCGAAGGATGGGTGGCAAAACCACCTTACCATAAACAATCTCAAACGGGGCCTTTCCCGTAGATGCATGTACTGTGTTGTTGTATGCAAATTCTACAAGCGGTAAGTACTCCCAAGAAGACTTCTGATCCGCCACATAACATTTCAAGAGATCCAACACAGCTGAATTTGCAGCCTCACTTTGCCCATCCGTTTGAGGGTGATAAGCTGATGAGAAGTCCAATTTGGTGCCCATATTATCAAATAAGGCCCGCCAAAAGAGACTTGTAGTCCTGGGATCTCTATCCCCCACAATGGACTTTGGCATTCCATGATGTTTGAACACTTGTGCAAGATATATTTTAACCATATGCTCAGCTTTGATGGTCTTTTTGACCGGCAAGAAATGAGCTTGCTTGCTAAGCCTGTCCACAATTGTCCAAATTGCATCATTACCCTGTTGGGTACGTGGCAAGTCCATTGTAATACTTTCCCATGGCTGCGTGGGAATAGGCAATGGCTGAAGCAAAGCTGGTGCCTTTTGCCTATCAAATTTGACCTTTTGACAGGTGAAACGTACATGTGCCTCTATGTCCTTCCGCATACCTGGCCAAAAGAAATACCGCTCAATCATGTGCGTAGTAGGCGTTATGCCTCTATGACCAGCATATGGAGGAGCATGGCACTCATCCAAAACCTTTTGCCTCATGTCAGACACCACACATAGGCAATTATCTTTCATGAGATAACCCTCTTTGATCACATATGAGGCATGTGCATGACCAGCCATCAAATCAGCCCAAATAGTGGCAAAATCAGCATCTGTATGATACGAATCACGCATGGTAGACAAGTCCCCATGAGAGGCAACCGAGATAGCTGTTACATACGGCTTTCGTGACAATGCATCGGCCACTACATTCTTCTTTCCCGGGGTGTGCAAGATCTGAAAATGAAACATAGAGAGGAAATTGGCCATCCTCATATGCTTCTCTGATAACTTAGTTTGAGTAAGAAAATACCTCAAACTCTGGTGATCTGTCTTCACAGTGAAATCAGCCCCAAGAAGATAGTGTTTCCATATAGTAAGTGCATGAATTACAGCCAAGAGCTCTTTCTCATAAATGCCAAGAGATAGCTCTGCATCATGCAATCTACGACTCTCATAAGCCACGGCATGTCCCTCTTGATTAAGGACAGCTTCTATGCAATTTCCAGATGCATCACATTCCACACAAAAAGGCTTTTGCAAATCCGGAACGATCAACACTGGACCATAAGTAGTTGCATCTTTCAATTTGAGGAATGCATCTCTCTCTACATTAGTCCATTTGAACACGGCCTTCTTCTTTGTTAAATTATGCAAAGGAGAAGCAATCCATGCAAAGTGCCGAATGAACGTGCGGTAGTAAGAGCATAATCCAAGAAAACTACGGATCTCATGCACCGAACTCAATTCGGGCCAATTCCGAATTGCATCAATCTTTGCAGGATCCATCCGCACTCTCTTTGGACATAATATGCCCAAGATAATGTATCTCTGACAAGAAGAACTCACTCTTCTTTGCATTTATGAAGAGTTTATGCTTATGGAGCTCTTCAAAAACAATAGCCAAATGAGCTTTATGCTCTTCTTCGGTCTTCGAGAAGACTAGGATGTCATCAAAGAAGACACCTGTAAATTTCCTGTACCCACGGAATATGCGATCCATCATTCTATTGAATGTAGCTGGGGCATTTGTAAGACCAAAATGTTGGGTTTTATGCTGTGTATGCACCCAGAGGAGTGCTAGTGATCATCAGTAGATTGCTGGGGCACTTTTTACTTCAGTTAGTGGAGGTTTTTTTCCCAAGTTAGCTTAGTTTCACTTATAAACAGTTTATAAGTGTTTTGGTCCACCCGGCACATTTTATGGCCGGACATGTGAACACATCTTTTAGGTCACTTTATTATGTGGCTATTGTACTTCATATTATCAACTGAATACACAACAAGAGTCGTGTTCTCTCTCTGCTTCACAAGACGAAGTGGCCACTGTGGTCTGTTTCTTGCTTAGCCAAGAAATGCATGAAGAGCCAAGAAAGAAACAATTTCCACTAGTGGAATGTTTGGTGTATCAAAATCACCAGCCCAATCTGAATCACTGTAAGCGTATAACTGCATGTCACCTCCCTTAGGATAAAGCAATCCAAGAGACAAGGTACCCTGCAAGTACCGGAATACACGCTTCACAGCTTGCCAATGTGACAACCGCGGGCTGTGCATGAATCTGCTCAACTGAGATACGGCATACTGAATATCTGGCCGTGTAGTACACAAATAAATAAGGCACCCAACAGCCTGAGCATATGTAGTGGCATCAAAGGAAATACTGTCATCTTGTAGTGACAGTTTCATCCCAGGCTCCATAGGAGTGCTAATAGGCTTGCAATCCTGAAATTTAAACTTCTCCAAAAGTTTAGCAACATACCGAGATTGCAATAACCCAATGCCTCTGTTATCCTGCACAAACTGTATGCCCAAATAGTAGTGTACAAGCCCCAAATCAGACATGTCAAATGTCTGTTGCAGTATCTCTTTAAAAGCTGCAATTTTGTCATCATTAGATCCCATGAGCAAGAGATCATCTACATAAAGACTGATGACCAGTAGATCTGTCTCTTCTTTCTTTACATACAAGGTGGCTTCTGATGGACTGTTCACAAATCCTTGAGTGAGTAGGAAAGCATCTATCTTTGCATACCAAGCTCCTGGAGCTTGTTTCAAACCATACAAGGCCTTTTTCAGCCTGCATACTTTCCCTTCATGACCATGTTCTGCAAAACCTATGGGCTGATATACATAAACTTCCTCCTCGAGGTCCCCATGTAGGAAAGCAGTCTTTATGTCCAACTGGTGAACAACCCAACCACGATGTGCAGCCAATGCAATGACACACCTAAGTGTCGACATACGGGATGTAGGAGCAAATGTCTCCTCATAATCAATGCCCTTCTTCTGTGCATAGCCCTTTGCAACTAGACGGGCTTTGTACTTGTCAATGGATCCATCTGCATGTCTTTTCAACTTATAGACCCACTTAGTACCAATTGCTTTCTTGCCTTTGGGCAGATCAACCAAATCCCATGTTTGATTCCTTTTAATAGAATCAAGCTCATCCTGCATGGCTTTGTTCCAATGCACATTGTCTCGTGCATCCACAAATGAATCAGGCTCATCATCATCCTGTAAACTGGCTGCCATAACCATATTCAAATCCATGATGTGTGCATGCTCATTGGTCCGTGTCTCCCTACGAGTACGACCAGCAAGAGGACCCTCTAGATGGCTGTCCTGTAATGTCCTCAACCGAGAACATGTAATTGATGCTGGTGAAGAGGGTGATACCATTCCCGTTGTATCTCATGTACAAATTAAGAAAGTAATGAAAAAGAGTATTTTTGCGTACTTGATTTTTGTACGAGATCCTGTCGAGGAAAATAATGTACATGTAAACACTCTTTGTAATGATAGGCTGAAATTTTTGCAAGAGCACAATGATTGTTTTGCTGATGAGTTACCAAATGAGTTACCACCTGTACGACCGGAAGATCATCGCATTGATCTTGTGCCGGGTAGCTCACCACCTAATAGGCCAGCCTATCGTGTAAGTGCATCCCAAAAAGAGGATCATGAAGCAAGTGAATGAGCTTCTTGTGAGAAGGGTTTGGTTCAGCCAAGCTCTTCTCCATATTGTTCACCCGTCCTCTTGGTTCAAAAGAAGGATGGATCCTTTCGTATGTGTGTGGATTATAGAGCTTTGAATAAGCTTACCATCAAGAATCGGTTTCCGATTCCACGCATAGACGACATCCTTGACAAGTTGGATGGATCGGCATGCTTTAGCCGAATTGATCTCAAGAGTGGATATCATCAAGTGCGTGTAGTGCCTCACGATGTACACAAAAAGTGCTTTCAGGACAGCATTTGGGCTTTATGAGTATCTTGTTATGCCTTTTGTGAAGGCTTTCAGCTGTTAGGGTTAGGGTTTGGAGGTACTGCAAACACAAACGTGGGGAAGCAGAGAGAGAACACGACTCTTGTTGTGTATTCAGTTGATAATATGAAGTACAATAGCCACATAATAAAGTGACCTAAAAGATGTGCTCACATGTCTGGCCATAAAATGTGCCGGGTGGACCAAAACACTTATAAACTGTTTATAAGTGAAACTAGGCTAAACTGGGGGAAAAAACCTCCACTAACTGAAGTAAAAAGTGCCCCAGTAATCTACTGATGATCACTAGCACTCCTCTGGGTGCATACACAGCATAAAACCCAACAAACCTCCCTGGAGTGATATGTGATCACTGTACATCATCCACCAAAAGGAAACAAATTCAAAGCAGTGCGGAATGCTGCGAATTTCGGACGTGGTAATGCCTTGGTGAAGATGTCTGCCACATTCTGATCTGTAGGACAGTAGATCAGACTGATATCACCTGCCTGGAGTCTCTCCCGAACAAAATGATAGTGAATCTCAACTGAATACACAACAAGAGTCGCGTTCTCTCTCTGCTTCCCCACGTTTGTGTTTGCAGTACCTCCAAACCCTAACCCTAATAGCTGAAAGCCTTCATTTGGTATCAGAGCTTCCAGGTTGACCTGCCCTGCCCGCACTGCTCCACGTGGCCTGCTATACTGTTCCGTACGACTGCCCTGCGCGAGTATCTGCTCTGTATTCTGTCCGTACTGGTCCCCGCCACCAGCTGCACCAAAGGTACAGGTTATCGCTTGTTTTGTACTGTACCCGTCAGCTGCAGGTACAGTCGCCCAGCTCCGTACAGTACTAGTTGATAGTACTTGTTTCCCTATTGTACCTGCTGTGTACCTGGTCGCCCTGCTCCGTACAAACCACGACTGCAGCCGTACAGTCAACGTACTTGCACAGTACAGCTGACCAGAACTTGCTACGCACATCTGAAGTCAACAGTCGACTGCAGTTTCGCCTCCTGCTTCCATACTGTACCTGCTCGCCCTGCTTCCGTACATGCTTCCGTACAGTACCTCGACTGTAGCTGCTATGTACCTGCACAATACAGTCGACTGTACTTGTTCATTACAAATACCATAAACTGCTCAGTACAATAGTGGTAAGCATTACATATTTTGAATTTTGGGCATTTTTATTTTCTCTGTGAAAATCTTCTGGCAGATACAGGCAGACTTTCTTGCAAAAGAAAACTCTACAGGTTTCTTGCAAAGTTTTGGGTGCAGTAACTTTGGGCAATTTTTGGGCATTTTGGCACTGTGTAAGCCATTTTTGCTGCTCTACTCAGTCAGTGGTGCATTGTGTTGCACATTCAGAGGATTGAGAGTGCAGGCATATTTGGGTTAACTGTATTCAGTGGAGTACAGTTGCTTTCAGTTTTTTTGATACACAGGTACAACATTGTGCATTGGCATAATGGCAAATCAACAGTAGAGTGATGTATTCACGTATTTGTCTAAGGAAGACAATTGGATGGCACGAACTACTCCTTATGGAGTTTTATGCTGAAAAATGTGCTCGTGGCAAAAGGTCTTTGGGATTTTGTTAGTGGTGATGAACCACGTCCAGGTCCATTGGCTCCAGAGACTCCTCCCCAAGGGGGTGCTCGTGGACGAGGACAACAGGTACAGGCTCCAGGTCAGCCATTGCCTGTTCAAAGAACAAATGCTCAAAAGACATGGGATGCCGGAGATGCACAAGCCTTGTCACTCATTGCATTGTCAGTACAGAGGTCTATTATACCTCATATTCATTTAGCTGGCTCTTCACAGAATGCATGGGTGACTTTGGAGCAGATGTATGCTGCTCGTAATGAGGCTCGGATCTCGTTTTTGAAAAGAGAGCTGGAAAATCAAAAAATGCTTGAAGGAGATGATATGTCTAGCCACTTAAACAAGCTGCAGGATTTGAGAGAGCAACTCATCAATGTGGATGAGATTATTCTTGAGACACAGCTTGTGTCCACCATCTTGCACTCTTTGCCAAGATCTTACTTGGCTTTTCATACCTCTTTGAACCTCAGCACGAGGAATGCTGTTGAACCCCTCAAGTATCAGGAACTTGTTGCTCTCTTGCCACAAGAAGAGCAAATGAGGAAGAATATGAATATGAACACAAGTGCTGAACAAGCATTTACTATAGGTCAAAAGAGGAAAGGCAAATCTCAGCCAAAGAGTTCAAATCAGAATTCAGGTGATGGTGGTTCATCTCAGGATACCAAGAAAAGTGATGGACAGCCCAAGAAGAAGGGCAAATGTCATTACTGTAAGAAGCCAGGTCACTACATCACAGAGTGTAGAAAGAGGATTGCTAAAGAGAAGGCAAAAGAATCTGGGATGTCTGTAAATGATGCCTCTAAAGCTCCTCCAGAGACTGCTTCTTTTGTTGAGGACAGGGATTACTGTTTCTATACATGCAGCTATGATGCCTCTTGGTCTTCACAGGCACTCAGTATGACATAGCATGCATGTACTTGGTATTTTGATAGTGGTGCTTCAAAGCATATCACATCTCGCAGGGATTTGTTTTGTCATGTACACCCTGCCCCTGTTGGCAAAACTGTGCAGTGTGCCAACAATGCTTCATATCCAGTTCGTGGCATTGGGGAGATTCAGCTCACAGCCATTGATGGCTCTATTCTTCGCCTTACAGATGCCTTATATGTACCAGGAATAAAGAAGAATTTGTTGTCCATTTCTTCTTTAGCACATTGTGGTATGCAAGTCCACTTTGATGATGATAAATGCATGGTCAGAGACAAAGCTAATGCTTTGACCTTGATGCTTACTGGTACATTATGTCATGGACTTTATCAGTTGGATGCATTTCAGCCAGTGGATCAGTCTGCTTATAATGCATTCACTCTTACTCCAGCTATGGTTGATGCGGAGTTATGGCATGCTCGCATGGGGCATGTAAATTTTGGTAGTCTTATGCTTATGCAGTGACATAACATGTTTACAGACCTGCCTCTCATGGAAAGGCCTCCAGATCACATTTGTGAAGGATGTATTTTGGGAAAAATGCATAGGTTTTCCTTCCCACGTGATCAGGCTCTACGAGCAACTGCAAAGTTGCAGCTTATACACAGTGATCTTTGTGGTCCCATGCAGACGAAGTCATTAGGAGGTTGCTTCTATTTTGCTACATTTATTGATGACTTCTCTCGTATATGCTGGGTCTATCCTTTGACACAGAAATCACAGGTATATGATGCATTTTTGGCCTTTGTAGCACTTGCTGAAACAGAATCAGGATGCAAGGTTGGGGCAGCAGGCACCACAGGTCAGACACATACCTAGATGGTAAAGGTGATCTTGTTAGTCTTGTAAGCCTTGCACGGATCAATACGTGTATGCCAAGGCTTTCCAAGCAATACATCACAGCCATTCAAAGGCGCCACAAGAAAATCCTCATGATCCACATAGCCTTGAATGTGTATGCGCAACTTGCCAAAAATAGGCATGACCTGCACTTCTCTACCAACAAAGGCAACCCCTGCTTCAATTTGAGGACCCATGTCCTCCATTTCAATACCCAAAGCAGCTGCCATCTGAGTGGATATGAAATTTTCAGATGCACAATCATCAAACATGAACAAAGCGGGCTGATCTTTGAGCTGTCCCCAAGCTTTACATACAACCCTATCTTTGCTATCATGTGAAGTGTTGCCCTGCACATCCGGAACCATATGCACATTAGGCTTCGGTACATCAGCATTTTCAGCTTTGTTCTTCTTATTTCGGCATGCTCTTGCCATGTGCTCAGTGCTGCCACAAGTAAAGCATTTGCCTTCACGCATATATTGCTCCTTCTTCTCAGCACTAAGACCAAAGTTTGCCAGCTTATAAGGGCGCTTTTTAGCAAACTTATTTTCAGCTTTTGGACCTGATTTGGCTTGGTTTTGGTCCCTTTTAGGTGGCTGTCCATCATTTTGCAGGTTTTGGACAACCCTCTCTTTGCCTTCAAATGAGGGTTTAGCCTTATTGGATCGACTCAATTTGAGTTCCAATTGCTCGGTGGCAGTGGCGGTTGCGATTAATTGGTGTAAGGTATGACCAGGATACATTTGTAATCCAGCTTTGTACACGGGTTGCAATCCCGATTGAAACCTTCTCTTCCTTTCCGCCTCGGTGACATGCATAAATGGAGACACCTCCAAGAGCACTTTCCAAAACTTTTGTACATGTGCATTTACCGATTCCCCCTCATTTTGCTTTACCCAATCCAACTTCATTGTTATCTCATTCAATGCATTGGGAGGCAAGAATTGAGCATAGAACCTCTCCTTGAACTCTTCCCATGATCTAACGGGATTCGGTGAGAGCTTTTCCGTGAGCCACCAATGGGCAGCAGTGCCTTTCATGAACATGCTTACATGCCGGATCATGGATTTCTGAGTGAAATCCTCATCACTGAAAGCAATATCAAACTGGGCAATAAAAGCAAGTGCCTTTGATGCATCATATTCCCCATGATATGTGTCAAACTTCACAGATTTGTCTCCGGCTTTGAAGTCACGAGACTTTGATGCATGTGTGTGCATCTCAACATGTTTTCCCCCATGTTTGTCCATTGGGACAGCCCCTGTGAGACTGGCATCATTTTTGGACCAAAAGGTGATGCATAAGGCATAGATACATGTGCCCTGTAAGCATGAGGCATGGCTGGCCCCTCAACATGCATTGATACATTTTCAGCCATAACTTCTCCCTCACGAGCACACTCGAAGGCATGAGTGGCATGAGAGATACGCGGAATACCTGCACCAACAGAAAATTGCAGCCCATGTTGCATGTGTTGTGCATGCACATTTTCAGCCGGCAATGGCATTTGATATACATTTTGACCACTGCCATAAACATTGTATCCTTCACGGGCTACATAAGGTATTCCTACATGGCGTGAAGTCACTGATTGTTCCTTTCCCATAGCATGGAGATTTATCCTCTTAGATATAAGTTCTTGTTCGGGCACCAGTGGGGATTCCAAGACATGTGGGATGGTTGCCTTTTCTGCATAGGCATCCTCGGTACGAACCAAGTATGCACGTGCTGCATCCCTCGGTTGCATGTGCAACTCTTGAGCAATCATTGCCATTGCATGATCCATATAAGATTCAGCTTTCTTGGCCTTCAAATGATCATGTACCAATGGATCCTCGCGGTGATAGAGATTCAATTCTTCTTGTTGTGCATGGAGAAGAGCCTGCATACGAGTAAGTTCAGCCCTCAAGACTATGGACTCTTCTTCTTGCATCTTCTCTTTGCCACGGGACGGCTGTCCCACATATTCATGTTCCCTATTGTGCACCACATGAGTTTGCTCATCCTGTAAAGCATTGGAGGCATGCATTTCATTGTCCCTGCCTCTTGTATTAGCATCTCCAACATTCAGTGTATGGCTGTCCATAATGTTCTAAGTGTAGAGATAGCTAGTGTTCACGGTGATCGTCTCTCATGATAGAAGTGAAAGAGAACCGTATGCTCTGATACCAATGTGACTTGGTTGAACACAAAGCTAATCAATACACTTAAATACACTAAGATTTGAAGGACACTTGCTCAAATACAAGAAGTAAATTGCTGAATTGACAGTAGACACACAATGAGCCGGAACGGCCGACCCCTCCCTTGAGTAAATTGTATTACTATTGGAGAAATTCAATACATAGCTTCACGGGCATCCATTGCCAAATCCTCCATGCCAATGCATATGAAATTCAGCATTTAGAAAACAATGGTATGTCGATGTAGATCACCAAGGAGCTGCCTTGATGCCCGGCCCGACTTCAGTGCCCATATTCTCTACCATTGGCTCTATGTTCTACCAAGCAAGGTAGCAACATCTTCAAGAGCACATAGGACAAGAGAAATACTACACAGGGCGGCTAAACAAGGAGTCCTGCCCTTCTACTGAATAAGTAATGACAACACATTGTCCAATTAGCTTACCAGTCTTCATAGAAGTTGTTGCAAGCGGAAGCCTTCGCGTTGGAAGCTTTAGGAGTGTTAATATCTTTGATTTGCCGCAATCCTTCGCGACAAAAGTCTTCGAGAGGATGAAGGGAACCGTGGGAAAGCTTCCCCTATGGTTCAACTTGAGAAAGGAAGGCTGAAATTAGGGTTTTCAGTAAAAAGACCAGAAATTACAGCAAAAATGAGAGCTGTTTTGCTGAATTTCAGTCATTGGGAGTGAGTAGGAGAGTGATTAGCACTTGGAAACACTCTTGGAAGCTTGGAAAACACCCTAGCAAGTTGGGTATGGCTATGGAGAGCTTGGAAATGGAGAGAAATGGTGGAAAAACAGAGTTTTCAGCCTCCAAAAATCCTCACGAAGAGAAAACACGAATTTTCTCTTAATAAGTAAGTGAATTGGGGTCCAATCAGGTGAAGGGACATGGGGAGATGCCCATTTATGAGTAAAAGGGGAAGATCAGCAGGTCCTGGACATTGAGTCTTGTCTCCCTCGGGACTTCATTGAGTGTGAACTTGGAAGCGGTCATAATTTATAAGTGACTTTTGGGCGCCCAAACGCTAATGAAGTGGGAACGCACTCACTTATAAATATTGGCTAAGTCCTAAGGGCTATTTGAGCCTAGATTGGGTAATACTTACCACCCGTTCACATGCCACACAACCATGTCAGCAGACAGTTTCACACGCACGGTGCACGGGCGGGCGTCCCCTAGCCCGGAACTACACATAGGTCATGCAGGCATGAAAACAGCATGCAATTTCATTTGCAGGCAAGCACATAAAGATGCTACGCAATGCAGCATTGGCATGAGCAATTTCCGTTCATGAAACCATATAAGACCAGGCGTTTCCAGGCAAGTATATGCGATACCAGACGCAAGTATATGCGATACCAGACCCAGTGGAAAGCCAATCCTCCAGGCGTTTCCGGGCATGTACACAAAGGCACAAGTCCCAGCAGAAAGCCTAGTCCTCCGGATATTCCGGGCATGATAACATCAAGTCCTAGCGGAATATCATATCCAACTATACAGCATGACACGTGTCAATCACATGCATAGGCACATTCCATAAGCCATGGACACCAATCCAATATAGACATAGTGTGAAAGCAAGAGTGAACCATTCGGGTGGCCAAATGGTGACAGAGGCATACCTCATGGCCCGGTTTCAGGTCACTGGAGTGTTCATGTTTAGTGGAGTCTCACTATGCCCCTGCCCCTGCACACTCCCCATCCCCAAAAAAAAACCCAACCCCCCCCCGCACCCCTACCAAAAAAAAAGGAAAAAAAAAGGAAATGTTAAAACTCACCAAACCACCACCACCAAAAAGAAAAGAAAATAAAAAAAACCAATGGCAGAGGTCTTATGAGCTAAGGATAACATTAGAAATGGATTTTACAAAACATTCACTTTGTGTCTTAGACCGTGAGTGACAAGGTCGGCATCTTGATGCTTTGGGAACACCTCCTTCCTGCCCGCTGTATTGCTAGATACAGAAAGGTTCGACGTGAGGACCTACAGCTTCTGTTAGGCCATGATGGGAATGAGGGTGGAGTTTATGTTTCACAAGCTCGTGGATTCAAAGGTGCTGATTTTAGGTAGGTGTTGAGAAGCATATTGGCTTTCTCAATCTTTTGATCCCAACACATTCAGAGTTGGACCACTTATGTAAGACAAGGCTTCCAAGTTCCTATATAGATTCTTGGTGATCAAGGCATAGCATTGCATGTGCAGAGGTCTCTCTATTGGTTGGCAGCAACAGCAGCGCTTGGGAGACGTGTCTTTTTGTTGCAGGGACATGATTCATGACCTCTGGAAGGCTTTTGCCAACTTTCTTATGGTTTACTCTGATTGTCACAGCCCTAGCACCACCAAGCTGTGGACTGTGCAAGGGTTGACATGTTTTATGCCTGTAGTAAATTTCATGTAAGCTACCTTGTGTACTGTGTCAGAGTGGATGTTTTACTTGAGTAGCAGCTTTCTTCTTGCCGATGTTCAATTGGCAGTTCTGATTGTAAGGTGTAAAAGGAGCTTTAATGCCAATTCTTGAAGAATCCAAGATGATGTATGTCCGTTTTAACGCTTAGGTTAAATGACTAATTTTGCGAATAAAAAATTGTCAGTCTGTGCCACAGATAGCCTGTAAACAGAGAATACCCACTCACAAAATTTAAAAACTTGTGATACAACCTGCTTGTCTACTGTCCAGGTGTGGAAGCCTCAGATATGGCAGTCATTATTGAGGGTGACTCATTATCTGTTGCTCTAGAAGAAAACAATAGAACTAATTTTTTGGAACTGTGTCAAGAATGCCGAACTGTCGTATGCTGCCGTGTATCACCGCTTCAGAAAGCATTGGTATTTACCCTGTTCAGTAAGAAAAGATGATTCACTCTAAAAAGCACATACATTGCATAAATAAAGGTTTTGACATGGCTTTATCATATACTAGTAAGCTTCGTGTTCAAATCAGAGCTGTAGTTAAAGTTATTTTTTCAATCTGTCTTTTAAAGGCCAGTAGTTACTTCTGCAGGTTACACAGTTGGTTAAAGAAAACAATTTTGCAGTAACTCTGGCAATTGGGGATGGTGCAAATGATGTTGCAATGATTAAAGCGGCACATATTGGAGTTGGTATTAGTGGGCGCGAGGGTATGGCAGCTGTTCTTGCTAGTGACTATGCGATTGGGCAGTTTCGTTTCTTGGCAAGGCTGCTCCTAATTCATGGAAGATGGTATATTCCGTAACTTACGAGCTAATAGTTAAGTGGTTCCAAGTTTCGTGCTTCCAGTTACAAGTAACTAGGATTTAAAAAATAAATAAAATAGCTATTTTCTGAGGATGATTTTGGCTATATTAGCTGTAATTGTGGGAAGAAATAAATTTTTGTGGTATAATTTTCTTATCTGAATTCACTTTTCATGGTGCTCATAGGAATATCATGCTTGTTACAGAAAGAAACCCTTGCTACAAATAAACTCTCTTAATTACCATGAAGCAGGATAATGGATTGGATAATCCAGATAATTATTATGTACCTTTTTGTTGTGTTATTCAGGTCATACAAAAGAAATAAGGTGCTGGTGATGTATGCCTTCTACAAAAACATCGTATGCGTGATGGGGCATTGCTACTTGGCCTTTTTCTCTGGCCTTTCTGCCCAATCTCTCTATCCAACAGCACTTATATCAACGTACAATCTTTTCTGGACATCCCTACCCACTGTGGTGCTCTCCACTCTTGATCAGGATGTACATCAACTTACTGCTCAAAGCAATCCTCAGTTGTACAAGGAAACACAAGGAGAAAAAATACAAAGCTTTTTTAAAGAGGCAAGCTGTTGGTTTTTGTCAGGTTTTTGGCATTCCATTGTAGTATTTTTCTTTCCATTGGCATCCACAGTAACTGCAGGGTGAGTGTCACTCTCTCTCTCTCTCTCTCTCTCTCTCTCTCTCTCTCTCTTAGTGGAAACAACTAAGTCTCACGAACAACATGTGGTTGCGGTAAACTGCAAAGTTTTTTGAAAGGATCTTGCTGGCCTTTTGACATTTGATTATAGCACTCTTCTCTTTAGTATTGTCTATTGCAATGGAGGGGTGCCCTCCCTTGTAGTTGCAAGACATTGATACTCTCTCTCTCTCTCTCTCTGGCGTGAACCTGGTGTCTCTCTCTCTGGCGTGAACCTGGCGTGAACCTGGTGTCTCTCTCTCTCGAGTGAACCTGTGCGTCTCTCTGGCGTGAACCTGGCGTGAACCTGTGCACCTTGCCCTGCTCGCTCTTCGCGCTGCTGGCGTAGCGTAGCTGGGTACGTGCGACACCAACAGCAGCGCAATGGGCAGGCACAAGTGGCAGCAAGGGGCGTGCTCAGCGATGGGCAACAAGTGCTAGGTGTTCGCCCTCTACCTCGCTGCCGTTCGCCATATGTGCGGTCCAGGCTGGTGGATATTCTTGTAGACGTGAGCGAAGGCGCAAGAAGCAAGCGCACAGAAGCAGACACGGCGCTGCACAGTCAGCAGACGCGGTGACGCACAGTGGTGGCGATAGCGCTCACTCAAACACCAACAACACAGACACACACCTTCTGCGCAGGTGCTTACCAAGTTTGGGCTGCAGGCAAATAGGACTGCAGGAGGCGCCATCATCATCATCTACAGGTGCCCCAATTCTTTCAAGTAGTTGTATGATGCTCCTTAAGTTCCGTATGTGCACAGTGTAGGAGTCTTCAAAATTCATTTTAAGCCTGAAGAATTGAAGCAACACAAAGAGATGATGGAGAAGCTCAAAACCCACTATTTTTCCATCAGACAAGGGGCCATTAAATGGGCAAGATCACATGAATTCCTCTTTGATTAGCTCCATAATTCACTCCCTATAATTTCTTCACCTCCCCTTGATTTTCTCCACCTCCAAATGAGAGTGAATACCCCTACCTTTTCAGCTTTTGATATTAGTTCTCACTAATAGCCTTGGACAAGTCTTCAATATAAAATTTTAGTCCTATGCCTGCCCTCGAAATACGAATGTCAAGCATAAAAATATATTTAATTCCTTGCCACTCCGCAATGCATACCCACAATTCCAATAATCTCAAGAGGTTCAACTCCAAATTCTCACCGCTATCCTTGCAAAGAACCTTATTATATTGGGCTAGCTTATCCACAGATCTTGAATATCTTTGTAATCTTTTCCAAATGCAAGACTGCGAATAATATCTGAGCAGAAAATAGTGAGGGAGCTCTCAATTGCCTCAGTACATCTTCCTCTCCAAATTTGCCTTGAAGATAGGCTGCCAGTAATCTCTAATACATTATCTAGAGGGGTGTTGTGAAACCAAAAGGGATATGTATGTACCAAATCCAAGGGGTTTTTCCTGCACTGTCCCCTCTCGGAAGGCCTGAATGGCATGCCCAGATTTGGAAATTTGGAAATTGGTACCTTTGTAGGACACCTGGCCCCGATTTCATAAGCTGTGCCCAACTGATGACACGTAGTGCCTCTCATAATATGAGACTCCAGCTTTGCCAAACCCTAGAGTGACCTTGTGCAAGGGGTGGTGTGATACACTAGCATTTGAATCTAATAACTATAAATTTGAAAACCGAGGAAAATGCCAATGCATACTTTTAGATAACTAATTTCCCTTAGTAAGGAGAGTGAATGATGCCATGCCATAAGTATCTGACCTTGGTTGTTTTTTTTTAAAATACAGAGAAAACGGGACAGTTAATGGAATCTTCAATCTGGGTGTGGCCGCTTATACACTTGCCATTGTTATTGTCAACATCAAGATCGTGACTTGCACAAACAGTTTCACAATCTTGTCCATTGTCTTTATTTGGGTTATATCCATACTTTCTTACTTTATTTTTCTACTAGTGATTTCTTATATGGGACAGACGATTAGTTCCTTCAACGATCTAAGCGATGTTGGGTTCAAGATGTACTCTTGTACAAGTTTTTGGCTGGTACTTTTCCTAGGTGTTGTCAGCGCCTTCTTGCCGGACTGGACGTTATCTAAGCTCCACAAGCAGCGCACCCCGGAGGATTTTCAAATATTTCAGGAAATTGAGCATGGGTGGAGAAATGGGGTCTATTCAGAGAGCCCTGGCTATGTTGGACCACTAACAAAGAGAGCATCACAAAAACCTCAAGAGAGAGAGATGCAAGACAACTCCATGTTGGACTTGGTACAATTCCCGACAAAGAAAGTGCATCCCTCTCATTTAGACAGTGAAGAACTACCTGCCCGGAGACGGATGACGTGGCGAGAGGTCCTTTCAGAGGTTGATTTGGAGGCACTTGCTCATGCAGAGATAGAAAACGGGTGGGCCAGGCGCCTTAGCAATGGCTTTGAAGTAGTCACTAGGCACAGTGATGTAAGTACCATACCAAAGCCTCTTATAGAAGGGCCAATACCTCTCCTCAGGTTGAGAACCGTCTAGAAGGTGTCTCTCTGGAACCCCGACATCCCCCCCCCCCCCCCCCCCTTTCTTAGGAGGCATGGAGATCACATAGCTGGGCACTACATGTGTTTGCAATGCTCGTTCAGAGCAGAGTTGTACAATCTTCATGTGTTGAAAGTTCACATGCATATTTGCATGAACATATTTTTGGTGTTGCTTCCTATTCTCTTATATAAATTAAAGGTAATAGATGGCATTTTCCCTGCAGAATCACCTTGCTTTTTTGTTTCAAAATATAAATTATAATGTGGTAGAGCATGTACTGTGATCCATTACAAAAAACACACAGGAGAAGGGATGTCATTTATGTTCAAATAGACAATCTCAAATGTGCTCAATCAAGGGCATGCCTTCAAAAGGAGCAACTTCGTTTTGGGGTCCACAATGAGATGGGGAAGCACCAAGGTTACGCCCCCGCAGCAATTCTAAAAATAATATGGGCTCCCTTAAAACTGCATTAGAAAAGGTACCCAAAAAAGAACCATGTGTTACTTTTTGGTGCAAATTAAAGAACTGAGAACTGATCAGAAGCTCACAAAATCAAAGATTCAATGAGAGTTGACAAGATGAGTGACTATGAAAACTGACAAAAACTATGACATTCAAATTCATGACAATAGTTGTAGGATCACAAGAAAAAGAATGTATCATATGTACTCTAAAAGTTTTATTTCATGAAGGTATTCTCTCTGGATACAATTTCAGCTCTTTTAAATGCATTGCATGATTCAGGTACCCAAAGCTCTAGTTTTATTGCATGAGCAATACCCCCGTTTACATTTTCAACTCCTTAAAAATGGTTCAATTTTGTACACTTGGCTTTTCAGCTAGCTTGTATATTCTAAAAACGTAATTTATTTTTGTGAAGCTACCTTATTGCAATGGGTCTTCGAAAGGTAACATTGCAGTTCGGCCAGTTTAGGCACCCTTTTATCATTGTTTTCACAATAGAACTTATGATTGTATTCAATGAAACATGTCATGAAACTTTTTTGCTTTATCATTGACACAAGGAACAAAACCTATGTGCCATCAAGCCATTAATGAGGCCTCCCAAGGGTGACATGTTATTGAAGGACACTCCCTGTTTCTCCCAAAGTTTTTTTTCTTTACTATGTTGGGTAAATTTGGCAAGGAGCTTCTCCACAGCCATCACCCTCAATACTTGCCATATTGGATGCCTAGTGGATGAAAACGAAGGAAAACAATGAATGTAGTAATGTATGCACACACCATAAATTCAAGATGCTTCCTTTGTCAAACTTGTCAGCAATGGTAGTGCACAAAACAATAGCTTTTAGGTTATGCAACACTAGTGGAGCAGAAATACCATGTAGTTATTATGGTCACTCAGATTTATTGAGCTTGAACATGCAGGAAAATGAAATGCCAATTGGTAATGTTGTGAAGAATAACACTCTTTCTTGCATGATCAAGATTGTGTGTGCACACTTGCAATGCAATGAGTTTAATAACTCATGTTAATAACAAAGATCCAAGTCCGTTTCCCAACAAAAGATCTTTCCATTTAGTTACTAACATGAGTTTAATAACTCATGTTAATAACAAAGATCCAAGTCCGTTTCCCAACAAAAGATCTTTCCATTTAGTTACCAAAAATACAACAGAAATAGCTAATACATGACCTAGTCTCAATGAAGGGAGGCAAGTAAAAAAAATAGGGGACAAAGAGGGGCTCTTCCTCGTAGTCGATTGGCTCCGCTCTTGGAGGAAGGCTACCTCATACAATGCGGGGAATGGGAACAACCAAACAGGTGGCCTATAAAGCCAAGTAACCTCGTTGTCTTTGACCCTAACGAAAGGATCGCTACTCCAAATCCGTTGAAAAGCCTCTGCATACTCTCAAAGCCACCTTGAAGCTTCTCCTAATGGCCACAGAGGCTGTGTATGATGATGTATGTCCATATGCTCTAGGTGGACTCAATGAGCGGTGATGTGGTAGTGCCCTCTATGGCCTCACCTACTGTGGGCGAGCTCCCCAAATGTGCCATGCTACTATACTGATGATGATCTCCCACCTTTAAGAGGGGCATATGGGCCTCCTCCCTACTGTGGTTGTCGTGGTGACATTGTGGTGACAGAGGAGAAGGGTTGGTGCTGTCTCGGAAGCCCAGGCTACCACCCCCCAGGTGATGGTGCGATTTGGTGCTTGGTCCATGGTGAATATGTGGAGGATTCGCAACCAAACCTATTTGTGGCTTGGGACAATCCCAAAGGCAATGCCGTTGTAACTCCAGGGGATGTCCACATCTAGAACAGAGAGTTGCCCGACCTCCAACTCCCAGCCAGGTGCCCACTACCAAGCTTTTGTGAGCTATCTACCAAAGAAAAAGAGTAATCTTCCATGGCTAGAAGCTATCCCATAGCTGCCTCCAAAAATCATGAAGGAAACACGTGGGGATACCTTGAGTCTACTAGTGTACTGCTGGCCTATTGGCGTACCATCAACCTTTGACATTTGAATCCTGCCGCCCATACGGACTATTTACTCAAAGAAGGGGGTGTCGGGAGCATCCTTTAGGGCAAAGGGATCGTGCCATTGCCACTCACCACAGGATCTAGCCCTCCCATAACCACACTCTCCAAAATATATCTTTGACTACTTTGGTCGAGGGTGGATCGAAGTGACATCTATGGTCATGAAACCTGATCATCACCCTCATCCTCTATTAAGTGCAATTGCGGAGGTTCTTTGTCGAGTAGTCTATTAAGTAGGGGGATCAACTCAATCTACCAAGTGCCCCCTATAGAAATAGTCATTAGGGTGCATTTGCAACCATTCGGATATCATGTTGGTAAAAAACCCTACCTATTTAAGGGGAGGCGGGTCCTGGACCCCGGTGCGAGCCATCGAGGAGGGCTGGAGGAGTTGACGTATGCGAGGAGTGAGCCCATCTCTGCCTCGAATCCGCTCTTCAGCTACTCTTGAAGAGACTAGGCCGATCCTTCGTTGAATGCACCTTATGAGACGTGAGGACGGGGAGCCTAGAATGTGGCCATTAGGAAAGGTAATCAAGGGGTTCCAAATCTGTGTTTGTCAAGGTCTCTCCTCGTCTAGGATGGGGGGAGAGCAGAAAGAATGTGCTTAGAAGAAGGTTAGCTGAATCGGTCCTCGAATGCTGGGCTTAGGTTGTGGGTCCTCATCTCTCTGAAGATCCATCTTGGGCTCAGGGATGAGGGACCGCCAGGAGTGCTGGCAGAGATGGGAGGCATAAGAAATTCCTTCCAGGGCTCACCACCTGGGAGGAGTCCTCTGATGATTAGCTTGCCCAGAAGGGCTCTGCTCTCTGTATAGAAGTATCAACAATCGCCTCTTTGGCAGGCTAGTGATCCATGGCATTTTGTGATGATTCTCATATTCTTAATATTTATTTGGATTCTTAATATTGAACAGCTAAGAGTATTTCTTCTATTACTATTGAAAAGAAATGTTTATTATTGGGGTGTGTGTCGAACTCCGGACTTAGTTTTGTGTGTATAATGAAAAGAGAATTTTGGATTATGAGTGTGTGAGTTCACATTGGATCTCTAGGCCCAATGGAGAACATAAGGCTAGACCCATGGGATTATGGACGGGGCTAGGCTAAGTCTATGGATCTAGTCAAAGTTATAATGGATCATAACTAGAAAACAGGAGGCCTTTTGGACTTGAGATTACGGGTGCTTTCCATACACGAGATCCAATCTATTTGAAAAATTAAGACAATTGGGAAAAACGGGTACTAGATTTAGATTTAGTCTATGGATCTAGTTTAAGTCATAATGGTTCAAAATTGGAAAGTAGGAGGCTAGGTGGGCTTGAGATTACAGATGCTTTCCAAATATGGGACCGAAATTGTTTGAAAAATTAAGACACTTGAAAAAAATGGGAATTAGAATTAAGGAATTAGTGAATTTTGGTGGAATTGGTCACCTTCATAATCGTGGATCTTGTTGAGCCTCTCCTCGGAGAGGTCCTACTTGTAGAATTGTGAAGGAGACACACACTTGTTAGGATCATGTTCATTTTTGAGCATAAGGCCTATCCCAGATCAGTTATGTAAAAAGTTGTTGGATAGGCGAACGTTAGGATATTGATATACGTCGAGGCCCCGAGTGGGATGCTCTATAGATGTAGATGCTTAGAGTTATTGAAGGGTAAGGGTCTCACATTTGGTATCAGAAAGTGGTTTGCCATTTTAGAAATGAAACTTAAGTAATTTTTATTAGGTTTCCTTTCAAATGGCCTAGCATATGATTTGACCTTGCCCTTTTGGGATCCCTTGGTTCTCTTGAACATGACATGATTGCATTCGCTTTTCAACATCTCTTGTTCTCCTATGAGATTAGAGGAGAGAGCTGCTCTTGAACATGACATGATTGCATTCGCCTTTCAACATCTCTTGTTCTCCTATGAGATTAGAGGAGAGAGCTGCTCTTGCTCCGACATTACAAGGGGCTCTACATCCCTACTCATATTCTTTGGAGACAATGATGGTACTATGGTCACACAGGATCAATGCCATGGCTAGCAGTGAGATGTGGTCAGAGAACGTCTCACTTTGCAATGATTTTGATTCACATTGGTGTATTCTTGGAGATTAGACTTTATGGACCTTATCGTAGAGCCTATAGAGTTCTTTGCTCCACGTAAAAGAAGCGCTCCATAGATCTTAACCAAGACCCTTCAAAGATAAAGGCAATAATCTTGGAGAGGTAGTGTTAATAAACTGGGTAGACTCTATGGACGAGTACTTTAATATTACATAGTATAATGATAGGAGTAAGATGGCTTTTGTCAGATTAAAAATTATCGATGTGGCCTAAAGCAATTGAAGAAATTATCTTGAATCTTAATTAGAACTAGCAAAGATGGGAGGACATGCAGAATTACCTTAATTAGAGATTTTATCCCCTTGGGTTTTAAGAAGACAAATGAATCAATTCTTAGAGCTCTTCTAGGTTGGTAAACCAATTGAGTCATATCACGAGTCTTACATGAGCCTACACTCCAATCATGGATAATGAGAACCTCCTCCATCGGTTTGTAAGAAGACTGGAACCTCCTTTGGACAGATTAGTGAAAAATGTCAAGCCCTCAACTATAGCTGAAGTAGTCTGGATGGCCGAAGATTTTGCGCAAGCCTTTCCCAAAACGAGAGGGCCCAGCACAAGCCCTTTTTTCCCCCTCCCGCCACCACGAAGAGGGCTCCTTCAAATTTTTGTATGCCCAAGTCAAAGAGAAATAGGGGTCAGGATATTGAAGCCAAGCAAGACTACAAATGCCGATAGACTCCCAATTTCAGCTCAAAAAGAGTGTAAGTGCTTTAGATGCTAACAACCATGACATTTAATGAAATGATTGTCCAAATGCACTAGTTGATGTCATATATCAAAATCCCTTTGCTTCAAGATCTCATTTCCATAGATCTATGATTTCAACCAAGAATAATAAGGATCTCCACCTCAAAATTGGGGATATTAGAGGAGGCCAATTCCAGCTCAATCAAAGCTCCTTCCAATTTCGGTAGTAGGCTAACCAAAAGAAAAAAGAGAAATTAAGAATCCATGCCACACTTGAGTACAGGATCAGAACCAGCAATTCTCAGTGATTTAGACTCCCCCTTATCTTTTGGTTGATTTAGGTAGCTCTAATTATTTCATTTTGCTAAGATTTTTGTATAAGTTGGTAAATTGAAAAGAAATAGTGTAAACCAATGCAACTGGAATTAGCGAGTGATTCTTTCTGTCAGGACAAGGGGGGATGGGCACAAAGCGGGTTTCGGAGCGGCTTTTTTGACAACCACTCTCTCTCTCTATCCATGTCTTCTCTTTCTTATCCCCTCCTCCCCCAGCCCCTTCCCCCCACCTACCTAGCCTAGCCCAACCCCTCCCCCTTCCCCCCTCCCCCCTCCCCCCATGCTCCCTCTCCCCCTCCAACCCACTTCAACCAACATACTCTCCCTCTACACACTCTATCTCCCTCCCTCTTTTCCTCTCTCTCTTTCTCCCTCTACACACTCTATCTCGCTCCCCCTCTTTCTCATCCTCTTTCAACATGCACCCTCATGCTCTCTCCACCTTTGTTTATCCCTCTCCCTCCCTCTCCCCTCTCTCTCGTTCTCCCTCTACAAACTCTATCTCTCTCCCTTTCTTTCTCTTCCTCCTTCAACACGCACCCTCATGCTCTCACCACCTCTGTTTATCCCTCTCTTGTTCTCTATCAACACGCACTATCTCTCTTCCTCCTTCAACACGCACACTCATGATCTCTCCACCTCTGTTTATCCCTCTCCCTCCCTCTCCCCTCTCTCTTGTTCTCCCTCTACACACTATCTCTCTCCCTCTCTTTCTCTACCTCCTTCAATACACACACTCATTCTCTCTCCACCTTTGTTTATCCCTCTCCCCTCTATCTCGTTCTCCCTCAACACACTCTATCTCTGTCTCTCTCCCTCTCGTTCTCTTTCTCCTTCAACACGCACACTCATGCTCTCTCCACCTATGTTTATCCCTCTCCCCTCTCTCTCATTCTCCCGCTATACACTCTATCTCTCCCCCTCTCTTTCTCCTCCTCCTTCAGCACACACACTCATGCTCTCTCCATCTCTTTCTATCCCTCTCCCTCTCTCTCTCATTGCCACCGTATGCTCTCCCCCGCTGTCTATCCCTCTTTCTCTCTCTCTCTCTCTCTCTCTCTCTCTCCATGCCCTCCCTCCCTCTCTCTCTTTCTCCCTCTCTCACTCTCCCTCTACACACTCTCTCCCTATGAACTCTCTTTCCCTCTCTCTTTACACAATCTCTCGTGTAAGCCCAACCCACCTCGCACAACCCACCTTCTCCCCCCACCTCCCTAGCCCACCTAGCCTAGCCCACCCCTCTCTTTCTCTCTCTCTTTACACAATCTCTCGTGTAAGCCCAACCCACCTCCCTAGCACAACCCATCTTCTCCCCCCACCTCCCTAGCCCACCTAGCCTAGCCCAGCCCCCTCCCTCCCTCCCCCTCCCTCCCTCCCCCTCCCCCCCCCCATGCTCCCTCTCCCCCTCCAACCCACTTCAAGCAACATGCTCTCCCTCTACACACTCTATCTCCATCCCTCTTTCCCTCTCTCTCTTTCTCCCTCTACACACTCTATCTCTCCCCCCCTCTTTCTCATCCTTCTTCAACACGCACCCTCATGCTCTCTCCACCTCTGTTTATCCCTCTCCCTCCCTCTCCCCTCTCTCTTGTTCTCCCTCTACACGCACCCTCATGCTCTCTCCACCTCTGTTTATCCCTCTCCCTCCCTCTCCCCTCTCTCTTGTTCTCCCTCTACACACTCTATCTCTCTCCCTCTCTTTCTCTTCCTCCTTCAACACACACCCTCATGCTGTCTCCACCTCTGCTTATCCCTGCCCCTCCCTCTCCCCTCTCTCTCGTTCTCCCTCTACACACTCTATCTATCTCCCTCTCTTTCTCTTCCTCCTTCAACACCCACACTCATGCTCTCTCCACCTCTGTTTATCCCTCTCCCTCTCCCCTCTCTCTGCTTCTCTCGCTACACACTCTATCTCTCTCCCTCTCTTTCTCTTCCTCCTTCAACACACATACTCATGCTCTCTCCACCTCTGTCTATCCCTCTCCCTCTCTCTCTCATTGCCATCGTATGCTCTCCCCCCCTCTCTAGTCCTCTCCCTCTCCCTCTCTCTCTCCATGCCCTCCCTCCCTCCCTCTCTTTCTCCATGTGTCACTCTCCCTCTACACACTCTCACTCCCTCTGCACTCTCTCCCTCTCTCTCTCTATAGACAATCTCCCGTGTAAGCCCAACCCAACCAGCCCACCTCCCTAGCCCAGCCCCTACCCCCTCCCATGCTCCCTCTCCCCCTCTAACCCACTTTAACCAACATGCTCTCCCTCTACACACTCTATCTCCCTCCCTCTTTCCCTCTCTCTCTTTATCCCTCTACACACTCTATCTCTCTCCCCCTCTTTCTCATCCTCCTTCAACATGCACCGTCATGCTCTCTCCACCTTTGTTTATCCCTTTCCCTCCCTCTCCTCTCTCCCTCTTTCTCCCTCTACACACTCTATCTCTCTCCCTCTCTTTCTCTTCCTCCTTTAACACGCACACTCATGCTCTCTCCACCTCTGTTTATCTCTCTCCCTCCCGCTCCCCTCTCTCTCATTCTCCCTCTACACACTCCATCTCTCTCCCTTTCTTTCTCTTCCTCCTTTAACACACACACTCATGCTCTCTCCACCTCTGTTTATCACTCTCCCTTCCTCTTCCCTCTCTCTCATTCTCCCGCTACACACTCTATCTCTCTCCCTCATCTCTCTCCCTCTCTTTCTCTTCCTGCTTCAACACACACTCATGCTCTCTCCATCTCTGTCCATCCCTCTCCCTCTCCCTCTCTCTCATTACCATGGTATGCTCTCTCCCCTTTTCTAGCCTTCTGCCTCTCTCTCTCTCTCTCTTTCTCCATGCCCTTCCTCCCTCTCTCTCTCTTCTCCCTCTCTCACTCTCACTCTACACACTCTCTCCCTCTGCACTCTCTCTCCCTCTCTCTCTATACACACAATCTATCGTGTAAGCCCGGGCCACCTCCCTAGGCCAACCCCTCCCCCCCTTTCTCCCTCTACACACTCTATCTCTCCCCCCCTCTTTCTCATCCTCCTTCAACATACAACCTCATGCTCTCTCCACCTCTTTTTATCCCTCTCCTTGTCTCTCGTTCTCCCTCTACACACTCTATCTCTCTCCCTCTCTTTCTCTTCCTCCTTCAACACACACCCTCATGCTCTCTCCACCTCTGTTTATCCTTGCCCCTCCCTCTCCCCTCTCTCTCTCGTTCTCCCTCTCCCCTCTCTCTCTCGTTCTCCCTCTCCCCTCTCTCTCGTTCTCCCTGTACACACTATCTCTCTCCCTCTCTTTCTCTTCCTCCTTCAAACACGCACACTCATGCTCTCTTCACCTCTATTTATCCCTCTCCCTCCCTCTCCCTCCCTCTCTCCTTCTCTCGCTACACACTCTACCTCTCTCCCTCTCTTTCTCTTCCTCCTTTAACACACACCCTCATGCTCTCTCCACCTTTATCTATCCCTCTCCCTCTCTCTCTCATTGCCATTGTATGCTCTTTCCCCTTGTCTAGCCCTCTCCCTCCCTCTCTCTCTCTCTCTCTCTCTCTCTCTCTCTCCATGCCCTCCCTCTCACTCTCCCTCTACACTCTCTCTCCCTCTCTCTCTATAGAAAATCTCCTGTGTAAGCCTAGCCCACCTCCCTAGCCCAGCCCCTACCCCAGTGCCAGCCTAGTCCCTCCCCCCCATGCTCCCTTTCCCCCTCCAACCCACTTCAACCAACATGCTCTCCCTCTACACACTCTATCTCCCTCCCTCTTTCCCTCTCTCTCTTTCTCCCTCTTCACGCTCTATCTCTCTCCCCCTCTTTCTCATCCTCCTTCAGCATGCAACCTCATGCTCTCTCCACCTCTGTTTATCCCTCTCCCTCCCTCTCCCCTCTCTCTCTTTCTCCCTCTACACACTCTATCTCTCTCCCTCTCTTTCTCTTCCTCCAACATGCACCCTCATGCTCTCTCCACCTCTGTTTATCTCTCTCCCTCCCTCTCCCCTCTCTCTTGTTCACCCTCTACACATTGTGTCTCTCTCCGTCTCTTTCTCTTCCTCCTTCAATACGCACATTCATTCTCTCTCCACCTCTGTTTATCCCTCTCCCTCCCTCTCCCCTCTCTCTCGTTCTCCCTCCCCTCTCCCCTCTCTCACGTTCTCCCTCTACACACTCTATCTCTCTCCTTCTTGTTCTCTTCCTCCTTCAACACACAAACTCATGCTCTCTCCACCTCTGTTTATCCCTCTCCCCTCTCTCTCATTCTCCCGCTACACTATCTCTCTCCCTATCTTTCTCTTCCTCTAACACACACACTCATGCTCTCTCGACCTCTGTCTATCCCTCTCTCTCTCTCTCTCTCTCTCTCTCTCTCTCTCTCTCTCATTACCACAGTATGCTCTCTCCCCCTGTCTAGTCCTCTCCCTTTCTCTCTCTCTCTCCATGCCCTCCCTCCCTCTCTCTCTTTCTCCCTCTCTCACTCTCCCTCTACACACTCTCTCTCGCTCTGCACTCTTTCTCCCTCTCTCACTCTCCCTCTACACACTCTCTCTCGCTCTGCACTCTCTCTCCCTCTCTCTCTCTACTACACATGCTCTCATGCAAAAATGTTTGTTTTTTAGTATTGATTTTTTCTTATGTGAATATTTTCAGCATTTGAGTCAGTTATACTTCTCTAGACCTGAAAATTCAGCATGCCTTTGTGCTTATGTTGCTCTTGAAGGCATAGAAGTATGCTTATGTAAAGCACTGCACATTCAATTTGAATAGTGCTGTTACCACTACACATAGGTGCTTTGAAGCATTGTGTATGAGCTTAACTCAATCTGCATGGTGCTTTGCAGTATTGCATATATGCTTGATTCAATGTGTGGTACTTTGAAGCTTTGCACATGT
>NC_141075.1:16154089-16191589 GCF_041138505.1 Cibotium barometz
GAGATATGGGCATTAACATATACAAATTGTAATAAAAAAAGGAGGGGGGATATGGGCGCTGGTGCCCATATCCCTAGTCCTTTTTTAATTCCAAAGAAGCAAAAGCAAAGGGCATTAACCATATATAAATTGTAATAAAAAAAGCCCACATTTACAAAGGGCATGCCCGTACACAAATTGTGCATATTAAAATGCATAAAAAAAGGAAGGGCGATATGGGTGTATTCCCCTCCTTTTTATTCTTGCCAAAAAAAATATATAAAAAAAGTAAGGGCATAAGGTCCCGACGCCCCCAGATCCCTCCTCCTTTTTTTAATTCCAAAGAAGTAAAAGAAGTATCCAAATTACAAAGGGCATTATCCATATACAAATTGTAATAAAAAAAGCCCACATATAGAAAGGGCATGCCCATATACAAATTGTGCATATTAATATGTAGAAAAAAAGGAAGGGAGGGGCGGTGCCCATATCTCCTCTCCTTTTTTAAAAAATTTGGGCCAAAAAAGCAATTGCATATTTCAGCCTTCATGTCTGCTGCGTCCACCGATGGTCTGGTTTACCGATAGGAGCTTCACCGAGACAGCAGCACGATTACGGCGCTGGCACCCATAATCCCCCTCCCTCCCCCCCCCCCCCTCTATTTAAGGCGGCGTTTTTTTTTTAAAATTCTTCAATTTGCAAGCTATTAAGTGCTCTTGCTTCATGTGGCACATTTTTTTTATTCTTCAGTTTGCAAGAAATCATACTCACATAACAGCAAGGTTTCTTTTCTTCCTCGCCACACACAGACACCTCCTACTCGCATAAAAGTAGGTGCAAGGTGACTACAAATTTCCTCGCCTAGCACGAGCTTGCAAGGATTGATGTCAGCTAGGTTCCTGTACTCGTAGGTTATCAACCCCAAGCTTTTATTCCTTGCATAGCATGCTCTACAAGGTGCCAGGCATCTACAAATGTGCTGGCACTTTTGGAAGCACTCATTTGAGCGTGAAGCTCAAAGCCATGGATTACAATATCCAAAGCTTTGCAAGTGCAATGTGGCACCATGCATACAACACACAACACTGATGCATACAACATGCATACTCTCTTATAGGGTTTATGTGCCTACGGCACCATGCATACAACACTCTGATATGCACCTTCCAACTTATGACCCAACTTGAATTGTGGACCTTCACTCTTAAGTCAGTAGTGATGTTCTGAGGTTTGTTTTTAGCCCCTTGATAACAAGGTTTGCTTTTACCCCCTTGATAACAAGGTTGCTTTTACCAATCCATTAGAAATCATGTGTGTGTCCACAAATGATTTGTGTTCCTTTACTTGTTGCTTGTTGGATTGGTAAGTGCGTATTCTATTGCATGCTTGCTTACTTTGATCTGTTGAGTATGTTTACATAATGCTATGCTTGTGTGGATTACGGATGTGTGTGTAGCATTAGTCATTAATTTTTCATACATTTCATAAATGTTTTGTTTCTTGATGTTTAGCAAACAGTATGGTTTTTTCAAGAGGAGATCGTGTGAATCTTGTCCACAACAAAGTACATGTTGGTTCCGGTTTCGTATTGCAAACAGAATCCGGATGACGAGTTCATGGTGTTCTTTTGCCTAAAAATCATGTAGACATTTTTGTCGATGCTTGTAAAGAGAAAAACGTATCTCTACCATTTCCAATAGAGAATGGTGAAATTGCATATCTTCATAAGGCAATCAAATCCATCATAATTTGGCCTACAAAACATTTGGTAAGAGAAGTATTTTTTCTTATGATTTTTTAAATTTTTCTTGCTTTGTCAGTCTGTAACATTCTATGGTACATTGTTATGTAGGCACAAATGGAGAAAGAGGACGCTACATAGGAAGTCAAGGGTTGGGAAAACGACTCAACCATTGAGAAAGCCACAAGGGCTTCCAAATAGAAGCAAGTTTCTTCCAGAAGTACTGCTTCTCACAAACACCAACAACGAGAAGAAGCGTGTGGTGCTTGATGATGAGGAAGATTGGATCCCATCAAGTACTGGACAATAAAAAAAGAAGTCAAAGAGGCAAAGGGGAAAAGAACATGGTAAGACTACACCTAGCCAGAGGACACAAAGGATTGAGGAGACCACCCAAAACACATTGGAGCAAGACGAAGAGGAAGAAGTGGAGGTGATTGTAGAAAGTGAAGAGGAGGGCGAGATGGAGGCAGAGGAAGGAGTAAGGGAGGATATGTTCAAAGTAACATATTCTACGAGGCTTTGTTTATTATAGAACACAATAGAGAGACTCATGGTAAGCCTTTTTCCTCATTCATTGTTGGGATTGTACTTTGTTCATGAAATATAACTTAATAGTAGTTACACATTTCTTTTCCACATACAGGTTACAAAGTCCACTCCCTTGCCTCTTGTCCCTCTTTGTCGTTTAGTGAGAGCAACCCTTGTATAAGAAGGGTGCTTTCTAGATATCAAAAACTCTGTTATGAGTTTTTTTAATTATGGATATGTGAGGGACAAGGCAAAGTTTATATGTTCATTGAAGTCATCGAAGTTGCCTATGAGAGACATAATGGAAGTTGACAAGGTATCTTGGGATGATATATGGCACAAGAAAAACGAGGACTTTGAGAACCTAATTAAAGATACAGAGTGGTCGTTCCTCTCGAAAAAGATGTTATACGTTTGGGATGGAAACCATTGGTTGGTTGCGTGGATGGAGGAGATAAACAGAGGTATGCATTTAAATTAATCAATTATTTAAGCATTTTGAAATTTTCAAAGAATGAATGTCTTGAGTTTTTGAAGGTTAAAACACAAAATTCAAACATAGAGAGGACTACCACCCAACTATGTACATGGTTCCGTTGGAGTTCCTGGAGGAGGCAGGGGGAGGTGCTCTCCGTTGTTGCTAGATTGAACAAGTACGCATGTTTTAAGCATGCCATGTATCTCTACATATACACATTTCTAGTGATCCAAATATTAATAATCTTACTGTGTTAGGATGAATGAGGTTGGATATGTTCCTTCTTCTCCAATTGACAAGATTGTGCTTATAAGAGCATTGGGACAATCCAACAAGGATACAATATTTCAACAAGCTTCAAAGTTGAAAAAGAAGTGGAATGAGAAGTATTTCGAGACACCCAAAGAAGAGTTGGTCGACCATCTTGGTATAATTGTCTACTTGGTGTACTCTCATAAATAGTATTCCAAGTAACCATACTATAATCGTAAAACTCCACCACATTTTCAATGGTTTGATTCAATTATATACGCATGCATGCGCAATGAAGGTTAGACCAAACCAGAGCGTTGACTTATTCAGATGTGAAGCTTAGCGACAAGATATGTTTACAAGTGCAATGCCTAGTACCTTAACTCAAATAGCATTAAATTGAGTACATTATGAATTTAATTATGTTGTGGTTAGATGAATAATACTTTTTAACTATTCTTTCACAGATGGATACAAAGCTTCATTGCAAGTAAGACCATTCCACATGCACCACCAATTTTAAAGGAATGATGTGACATTGAGCATGCGAACACCATGTACTCACAAGCATAACGGTGAGATGTGTGGTTGTGTATAGACAATGTGGAGGAAAGACCCAGGAGTTGGTTGCAAATCAGTTCTAAATGGGGAGAACGGGGGAGGAGGTGGTGAGAAAGTAAGAAATAAGCATAAGACAAATGGAGAGAGGGAGAAAGAGACGGAGAGGGAGAGGGGAAGAGGGAGGGAGAGCATGGAGAGAGAGAGAGAGAGAGAGAGAGAGAGAGAGAGAGAGAGAGAGAGAGAGAGAGAGCATATGGTTGCAATGGGGGGAATGTGGGTGGGGTGGGGCTGGGCTAGGCTGAGAGGTAGAGTAGGGAGGAGGGGAATGTGGGTGGGCTGGGCTGGGCTGGGCTGGGCTGAGCTGAGGTAGAGTAGGGAGGAGGGGGGAGGAGGTGGGCTGGGCTGAGGTGGGAGTAGGGAGGAGGGAAGAAGAGAGAGAAGACAAGGGTATATAGAGAGATTGGTTTTGTGAAAAAAAAACCGCTCCAAATCCCACTTCATGTGCTCACACACTCAGGAGGACAAGGGTAAGGCTAGGGGGAGTTGGGTGGTTCAGCAGAGTCTGAAAAAGTGTGGATGGCCAGGGTTATAGTTGGCTGGCTAGGGTCTATATACAGTAGGTGGAGAGTTACCCTATTCTCTTCTAGGAGGTTGCATGAGCTAGAGGCTCTTGGCCTCATACTGGTATCATACTGGTACCAGAGCTTTGAGATCTATGCGCTAGCCAACTACACCACCACCGCAACAACATCAGCGTTGTCAACACACATAGGCAATCACGTACACAAATTCTGACAAGACACCAATTCTACTGGCCATCAACATCACAGAAGTGCCGATTAGGTCCAACGTAATGCCAACGGCCAGAAACAGTAAATGACGCACTCTCACATGCCGTGGAGGAGAGTAACTACTCTCTCTCTCTCACACATGCCGTGGAGGAGAGTAACTACTCTCTCTCTCTCTCTCTCTCTCTCTCTCATTACTTGTCCGCATATCGGAAAGGGCGAGCAAACAATCCCATGGCAGCGTCAGTTTTATTACAGGCAGCCGTGCCGGGGAGAGTAATCTCTCTCTCTCTCTCTCTCTCTCTCTCTCTTTCTTTGCAGCTGCTGTTACAGTCGACTGTAACAGCGGCCAAGCCCATCCCCAAACAACACAGCCAACTGCAACGACATCAGCAACAAGGCCAAGAGAACATATAACTGACTGAAACGGCGGGCAACACATCGGCCACATGCATCGCTCTCTGAACGACAACCGTCTGGCGGCCAACAACCAGCGTGAGGAGAGTAAACTTTTTTGCCATAGCTAAGATAGCCCGCAGCTGAAGTGCCACATAACAAGCACATTGACAGTTCAATCAAGACTAAGGAGCATGTGCAGACGAGCCACATCACTTTAGAGATAGTAGCAAAAGTATGATTTTCGAGCCACATCACTTTAGAGATAGTAGCAAAAGTATGATTTTCGATGAGCCGATTTTGGTCAGGTACTAGTCTTCATCTTGCACATGAATTTGATTTGTTACCATGACCTCTGAAGTTTCCAAACAAGCACCCCAAGGGTCAGTAGCATGGCGGTCATCCATCTCTAGATAGCAATACGGTTGATCTAGATGTGGGTAATCACGGATTTATGGATTTACACGTGCACACTTTATTAGAATCATGCACACAACATATTGAACAAAATTTACTTGTCCTTTCTCAAAGTTTACAAATCATGCAAGCGACTCTCCAGCAGTTAGTTTGCTAATTCAGGGTTTCGGAGTATCCCAGTCACATACTCTAGGGGCATCTACCCCTCGCGAGTAAACTCAAGACACCGAAATGCTCGGGAATCAGGAAGTGGAAGCTATGCTAAAGAGCATAAAGCCTCTTGTGCTCCGCGGGAAGAGAAGGAGTGTAATAAAGATGTAGTTGAACACTTTTTTACAAAAGTGGATGGACTTGCACCTTTTGAAGCGTTCTCCTGATGTTGTTCACGCTCTTGGGTCAAGTCTTATGCTTGAGTGAAAGGCCTACAAGTGGTGGATGAGCCTCAGTGAGAGTGATCGACCTACGTCATGGGCTGCATTTGAGGCACTTTTTCAGAAAGAATTCTTACCTGAGAATGAGAAGGATCATAATTGGAATGTTTGGGATAACTCTAAGATGGAAGGTCTTACATTGAACCAATATATTTCTAAGTATCATGAGATAATTTTCAAGCTTGAGGGTTTGGATGATTTTGAGAAAGTACAAGGTATTCTGTGTGGTTTAGATAAGGAATATAAGACTAAGATTAAAACTCAATACCCTAAAAATTTAGAAGAGGCCATAAAGAGTGCACAGATCTTCGATGATAATATTGAGAAGAAATGTATGGCCAAGACAGCTTGGTTTGGAGCATCCAACTTCCTTAGTTCTAAGGGGAACAAATGGAAGGGGGCCAAACAAGGTAGTGACACGGTTAAGAATGCTAAGGGTCCAAGGGGTCCCTTGTCTCCTTAAGATTATGAGCAAGCTAAAAAGAAAAAAATTATGTTTTATTTGCATGACTACTGATCACGATAAAAAGAATTGTCCAAAGGACCATGGCAAGGATATTAATAAGGACTGTAGTAAGGTAATGCACATGGTGCAAGTCTTGCCACTTGAGGCTTCTCAAAATTTTTTTGAAGTTCAAGTATGCCATACCGATGCCACGCATGAGTGTTGTGTAACCTCTACGATGTGGATACCCTCTTTTGGACCTTATGATTTGGTTCAGATGCATGGACACATCAACAAAAACGACGAGTTCATGTCATGATTGACAATGGGGCTACACATAACTTTTTGAATTATCACTTGGTTAAAAAATTAAAATTGCCACAAAGTCCTAGTGATCATAAATACATGGTATCTCTTGTTGCTAATGGGCTTGATAAGCATGTATGGGACACAGTGGTTACGCATGTACCACTCATTATTCAGGGACATGAAATGCACTTATATTTTCAGGCTATGCATATTACTAGAGCTGATGTTATTTTGGGTCGTGAATGGTTGTTTCATTTAGGACTATCTCTTTCTTGTAGTTATCTTAATTCTTTTGATTTTGAAGTCAGTGGTAAATAAGTTCATTTGTAAGGTGAGCGTGATGTGCCCCCATCTCCACTCATTTGTTCTGCTAAAGTGGACCACCTTGTACATGCTCAAGAAATAGAAAATCTCTTTTTGTGTTACATGTCTCCTTTAGTTTTGTCTCATGATGATGCTAGTGGTGGTGATTTTAATTCCAGTTTGAGTATTAAATCTCCCAATTCTGTCATATGTGAACAACATGTTAGTGCTATGCATAATAATGAACAAACTTAAATTTTTCCTAAGCTCAGTCAACAAGTTTCTAATTCTTTACAAAGTCTTTTGCTTAAATTTCGTGATGTGTTTCCAAGTGACTTGCTATTTGGTTTGCCCCCTGAGTGCAATTTCTAGCATGCCATTGAAGTGCTTAAGGATGCTAAACCAGTATGCAAGCCTTAGTATATCGGCTTAGCTCTAGTGAAGCTAGTGAAGTAGAGTGTTAGCTTGTTGCTGACTACCTTGCCAGGGGCTTCATTAAGCCTAGCAATTCGCCATGGGAATCACCAATTTTATTGGTAAAGAAAAAAGATAGGTCTATGTGTTTGTGCATGAACTATCATGGTTTGAATGCAATCACGATAAAGAATAAGTATTCGTTACCGCGAGTTGATGAGATTTTTGATCAACTTCAAGGTGCACAATACTTTAGCAAGATTAACTTAAGATCAGGCTATCATCAAGTTCGCATCCGCATCATGGAGGATGTGCCGAAGATAGCTTTTTATACCAAATTTGGGCATTATGATTTTTAGTTATGTTGTTTGGTCTAACTAATGCTAAAGCTATGCTTATGACACTTATGGATAGCGTATTATGCCCATATCTTGGTCGTTTCATTGTAATATTTCTTGATGACATTTTGATCTTTAGCTGCAGTGAGGAAGAGCATTTGCAACACTTATGATTAGTGTTCGATTTTCTAAGGCAAAATGCACTTTACACTAAAGAGAGCAAGTGTGAGTTCTTTGCCTCGAAGATCCATTATTTGGGTCACATAATCTCGGTAGAGGGAATGCATATGGATCATGCGAAAGTAGATGTAATCCTTAAGTGGCCTCATCCAACCAATCTAGAGGAATTACAAATATTCCCTAGGTTGGCAAAGTTCTATTGTAAATTCATCTGAGATTATGCTAAGTTAGCAGTTCCAATGACAGACCAATTAAAATCTAAGGATCACAAATTTTCTTGGAGTACTGACAAACAACAAAGTTTCGATCGTCTTAAGGTTGCCATAGCTATGGCATCTATGTTGGCAATAGTAGATCCTAATCAACCGTTTGTGGTTTAAACGGATGCTAGTGACCACACAGTTGGTGCTGTGTTTCTTCAAGGAGAAAGATCGGTAGCTTTTTAGAGCAAGAAGTTGGATAGAACTCAGCAAAATTATTCTACATATGAGCGGCGTGAGCTTTATGCCATCATTTATACTCTAGCGAAGTGGAGACATTATCTCTATGGTGCTAAGTTTGAGATTGTCTTTGATCATGAGAGCATCAAATGGTTGACAACTCAAACTAATTTGAAAGGTCGTAGAGCTTGGTGGGCAGAAATCCTCCAATAATTTGACTTTCAATTAAGGTATCACCAAGGGCCGATACAATGTCATGGGGCCGATGCCTTAAGTTGCATGTCTCAAGTCAACTTGTTGAGTTTCATGGAGTTGAAAAGTCTAGCGAAGTGGAGACATTATCTCTATGGTGCTAAGTTTGAGATTGTCTTTGATCATGAGAACATCAAATGGTTGACAACTCAAACTAATTTGAAAGGTCGTAAAGCTTGGTGGGCAGAAATCCTCCAATAATTCGACTTTCAATTAAGGTATCACCAAGGGCCGATACAATGTCATGGGGCCGATGCCTTAAGTTGCATGCCTCAAGTCAACTTGTTGAGTTTCATGGAGTTGAAAAGTGAATTTTTAGATTCACTCAAAGGTAAATGCGAACATGATTAGTCATATGCAAAGGTGTGGAACTTTGTTAAACATAGGGATCCCTCCCACTCCCTAGTAGCAAGTGCAGATGATAGTTCCACATCTAACTTTTCTCTTTCTAGGGATGAGCTTAATCGTTGGAAGCATTTTTTCATCGATAAAGGGTACTTACATAAAGGAAGAGTATGTGTACCCTTGAACTCAAACACTAGGCATGCCAAATACTTTATGAGTGTTATGATAGTTCAATTGTAGGACATCTTGGAATATGGAAGGCCTATGCCTTGGTGAGAAGGCAATTCTATTGGCCTGGACTTCACAAGGACGCCCAAGAATATGTTTTGCATTGTCAAAAATACCAGGTCAATAAGGCTGAGCATCTTAAGATAGGTGGGATGTTAAAACCCTTAGAGATCCCTGATGGTAAGTGGAAAAGAATGTCTATAGATTTTATTGTAGGTCTACCTACAACTAGCAGAGGCCATGATGCCATTAGTGGATAGGTTGACCAAGATGTCTTGGTTTATTCTCCGACTAAAACCATGATGAAAATGTTAGAGTTAGGTCGGCTTTTCATTGAGAATATCTATCGACTCTATGGGCTACCAACCAACATAGTTAGTGATCGAGATTAGAAGTTTAATAGTCACTTCTGGTGAGTAGTGTTCAAAAGGTTGGATAAAATGCTCAGTATAAGCACTGCTGACCACCCCCAGAGTGATGGTCAAACAAAAAGGGTCAACCAAGTACTCGAGGATATGCTTCTAGAATTTGTCTATAATAGTCCAAAGCATGTCGCTAAGAGCTTTATTCCTTTCATGCTTATATATGTCTTTCAACCCCGATCCCTAGTAGTCGTGGGGTTAGCTATAAAAAGAATTCAAAAAGTTAAAGATTTTCTACAAGATCATAATGACATGCTGAAGATTGCTAAGAAAAATGTTAAACGGGCCCAAGATCGTTTTACAAGCATTATGCCGATAAAGACTATAGAGTGGTCACGTTTGAAAGAGGTGACCAAGTATTTCTCAAGGTTCCCTCGAGTTTGGAAACTTTGAGGACAGGAAAAGTGCCAAAGTTGTCACCTAGGTATTGTGGGCCTTTCAAAATACTTAAGCGTGTAGGTGAAGTTGTCTACAAGTTAGCTCTACCAGAACATTCCAAGGTTCACCTAGTTTTTTATGTTAGTTGTCTGCAAAAATGACAAGGCAAAGATGCCAATGTGAAATGTGTTCTTATAGATTTAATTGAGCCTCCGGTTTTACCACACAAGCCAGAGCACATCTTGGATTTTCAAGAGAAGTAAACTCATCACAAAATTAGACAACAAAATTAGACAACAATTTCTAGTTAAGTGGAAGGATAGACCAGAAGAAGGTTCAACTTGGGAGGACGTTAGTACTCTACCTTTGTTTTCGAGGATAAAAACTGTGCGCTTTTGCCGCACAGGTCGTAGCTGGGGACTTGCCGGACACCGTATGCGAGCCACGAATGGCTGCAAGCATACAACCAGGGAAGGAAGCTCAAACAGAATGCAAAGGGTGTGTCACTCACCGCTCAACCGTCGCCTTGAAGGATTCCCACGTCGCAGTCGTGAAGAAGGAGTCGCCGTCGCCACTCTACCGCCTCTCCGTCGCCGTGCCGCTACACAATGCTCGATCGCTCTCTCACTCTCTCTCTCTCTCTCTCTCACACACACAGGAGAAGGAAACCAAAGAGATAAGGCAAGAGCACTCTTGTATTCACAACACATGAGAATGAGGATTTTAGGGTTACATTTGACTCTTATAGGTGACTTGGCCGTTCACACTTGGGCGCCCATACATGGCCGGCCGACCCTAACCCTTATCCTACTGATATCCAAGGTGCGCCTCTCATCGGCGATCACCCAATCCCTTCATCCTTAACATATGGTGCCGACAAGCCCGGCCCATGACTCAGAATATTTAAATTAATGACGTAAAATATAGTACGTCGCAATGTCCGCCATGGGTTAACATGCCCCCCTTCCTGATGTAGATTCCGTCCTCGGGGAAGCTATGGTATGGTAAGCTCGAGAGGGTTGTTGTGGTAGACCGTCTGCAAAACAGGGAAGTAGAGTGAAGGTATGCTGGAATTCAAAAGATATAAAGTGTATAAATTCAAGCATGTGAGACCACAATGGATGTTGCTATGAGAACTTAGTTTAAAGGTCACATGAGTGAGCTAGTGTAGCAAATTAATAGGAGTTTAAAATTATTGAAAGGAATTCAAGAGTTAGCAAGGTGTCAAAGGTTAATCAAGGTTTATAACTGGCCTAAGTCAAGGAAAATAACCAAGCTTAATAAATAAACAGATGACCACACTGTGTCTACTCTAAGAACAAGTTAATACCACGCGTCTAGGGACACAAGAAACATCAGAGTTACAGGAGCCTTTTGCCTTTATTTTTTTTTAAATGCACGTGACAATTTTTACACACAATGGCGACCTTCCTAAGGCAAAACTAACATCGATCCTGGTACCATGTTTAACACAAGGCATTATCCAGGAATCTATTAGCTCACTTTAGGCAAGGCTACCCCCTACCAACCAAGGCATCGGTCTGGAGTAGAATACTCCTCGCCTACCAAGTATCAATAAGGCGATAGGCCAACATTAAAGCACATCATAGACTTGTATTGCCATTTATTGTAGGCTTTTTTTTTAAATAATCTATTTCTTTTGATCTTCGCTCCTGAACTATAATTTGTCTTGCATCCTTTCGACAAAGGGGTAATAGCTATGTCCTAGAGGTCAACACACACATGGCCAGGTGTCAAACATTAAGATGGTTTGACCCTAGACCTAAGATAATCGTATTCCAAGGTTCACTAAAGACGTCATGCTGCCTAGGAATATTTCCAATAAAGTTAAGCTCATTAATGATTTACACTAGCATGCAAGCAACTTCAAAAACTAAGTAGTACATTGACAATTTCCATGTGGTCATGCCTTATAGTTTATGAAATTAATTGAACAGTAAAAACGAAAGAGAGTGGGTATGGAAGAATTACACCTGTAATTGGAGATCTCCTTGATTTGACGAGACAGCTTGCAATTTGATGTAGATATATTTTGATGAACGTTGCGGCAGTCTCAGGACTTGAAAGCGAACCCACCTCAAACTTTTTAACCTGTACAATCAACTAACAAGCACTATACCTCGAGAGGCACATCAGTGTAGAAAATCAAAGACTTGTTTAAAGAATCCAAACTAGAAAAAACTTGAAAACACTAACCTACCTACCAGTTACCACACTACTACTGAGGATACGATAAGAGGATGTTGTAGAGTCCTGGCTCTAGCCCTAAGGCTAAGCCTCTATCCGCATCATCCAAACAAATAAAGTCAACCTCAGTAGTGCCATGAGTTTCATCCGTCCATTCATCATTATCAGATATTTCCTTTTCATTTTCCCATCCACATAAACTCATCAAAAATGTAACCATGCGAGGATAGTCATCTTGTGGAAAAGGAAAGCATTGGGCTATCGGGGATATGTCGGAGTAGGGGTCAGTCATGGTCAATAGGCGAATTAGCCATTCTAATTCCTCAATATTTTCCTCTCTGGCTAGTACATCTATATGATCCCATTCAGTTTCAATTACAGGATAGCACATGTGGAATATCTGAGAAAGGTACAGATGATACCTCTCACCAAAGGTAGGAGTGGATGAAGTGTATGATGATCGGGCATCTGCCATATCTGCAAACACAGATATAGCATCAGTAGGTTTAGACAGGTCAATCTAGTTCTTGATTGTATACGGATATTTCTCTTGTTTTGTGCTCTTGCTCTTTTTACTATTTTTTGTTTTTCTTTTCTTTGTTTTTAAAAAAAAAATGTATGAAGCTATATATATACATCCCCTTGAATTTGGCAATTACATGGTCAGGGGAGAAGGTTATAAGGAGGAAGCATTAGAATGTCGAGCTTGAGTACATGCTCCCCCTTTCCTTGGGTAGATCATATTATTTGCAATGATGTTGCAGCCTCTTGGAACCAATTTGTCCAGCGGGTCATAGGTTGTGATGTGGGCAGATAGCTTTTTATGACCCTTGTGGCTACATCCAATTGCAGAGATGGTAGTGTACGCTCCCATTGACGAATGGAGGAAATGGTTTTCGACGATACTATTACAAGGGCAGACGTAGAGTCATCGGTTGTTTGTTGGGTGTTGACAAGAGTAGGTGTAGAGCATGTAGAAACTTCTATATGAGTGTGTGCCTGGCATGAGGAGCTAGAAGCTTCATGTGGCTCCCCCCTTCCTGAGCTAGGTGGTAATGATCGATACCGTTTCGGAATCCAAACTAACTCTGAAAGAAGTGGTGCGGAGCACTCTGTTACCTTTCCCTTACTACGGTCTTGAATTGTCATTGGGGTGGCAACAATTGGTTTGCAAGGTTTTACAGGTGATGTAGAGGGATTCACCTTATGTTTAGGGACCCAAATTTGGTCATTTTCCTCGTAGTACCCTTGGGCTACTAATAATTTTTTAGGGATCCATCGCGATGTTACATTTCCCTTTCTCGGGTGGGTAGCTGCTTTCCTTTTACGAGGCTTCTTGGTGGCTGAACGAGATTGAGCAGGGGAAGTAGCTGTTAACGAAGCTTTGGGGACCCATTTGTATGTACTCTTTGGCATAGTAAGCGAAGCTTTAGGGACCACCTTGCCTGTTTCCACTCTTGGCGTTGAAGCGTTAGAGGGGTGGCCTACAATCGAAGATGGTTTTGCCACTGGACTTTGTGATTTTTCATTATCTAATATTTGAGTGGATGACTTAGGTGCGGGATTTTGAGCGCTCAGACCTAGTGTTGGTTCTTGCGTTGTGACTTGTCTGGTTGCCCAATCGATATTGCACTTGGTGGCCATCATCCATTTGCGCCCTAAGATTACAGTCCCTTCCATGGTACCAGCAGGCATAACCAAAAAGCTTTGAATTATGGTTCCCTTGTCATAGGCAACCGGAGTGTGTAGAATTCCTGAGACAGGGGTTTTCTTCTTGTTGATTCCTTGAACTTGGATAGAACTCTTGGATAAAGGTGGTTTTCCCACTTGACACCACACACCATATGATAGCAAATTGTGTTGAGCTCCTGTATCCAATAATGCATTATACAGCACCTCCCCGTAAGGACTCTGTAACTCAATTGGGTATCTTAGAGGTGGGTCAGATTCCAGTGCATCCTCTTCTGCTTCCTCGAAAAATACTTGCGTAATTCCCAAGTTGGCTTCTCGTCGTCTCCTAGCACGCTGTTGACGTTCTTTGGCTTCGACTCTCGCTTGTATCTTTTTAAGCTCAGCTTGTTCTTTAGCTGCCTTCTTTTGATGGATTGCATGTAACTCCTCCTGGCTCAGGGGGTCATAGTATCGTTTGAATTTACTCCCATTAAGGAATCCAATGGTTTCAACTCCGTCGAGAGTCTCCACTCTGATGGTACCTTGCGGGGTAATTTCACATACTCTATATGGTCCCTTACCAGCATATTTGAGCTTCTTCTTTTCGTTTCGCACTCCATACATCAGGACTTTATCCCCAACCTTGATGTCCTTATCCTTTAGATGGCGATCAAACCATTTTTTCCTTCTATCCTTCTCCACAAGGGCATTGTATACAGCCAATTGTCTTTCTTCGTTTAGTCGCTCAAGGATATATAGACGCTCTACTAAGGGATTACCATCCCAACCCTCTTGAGTAGCAACACGAAGACTAGGAATGACAAATTCCCACGGCATGACTGCTTCTTGGCCATATACCATTTTGAATGGTGTGCAATTAATAGCCACTTTGTATGCAGTACGATAGGCCCATAAAGCTGTCATAAGCTTTAGATCCCAATCCGTGCGATGAGCTTCCACTGTCTTTGTCAAAACAGAGATTAAGGTCTTGTTGGTACTCTCGGCTTGGCCATTCGCTTGCGGATAGTAAGGAGTAGATTTATGATGGGATATCATGAAATTTGTTGTGAGCTCCTTAATCACTTCATTTATAAAATGCGTCCCATTGTTGCTCACAAGTTCAAAAGGACAACCGAATCGTGTGATTATATTTTCAAAGAGGAACTTGGGTGTTGTCCTTGCATTTGCCTTACGTGTCGCTTTCGCTTCAGCCCATTTGGTCATATAGTCAGTGGCCACAACAATATAGCGAGATTGTGTGTTGCGTGCCGCTGGGCTAATTGGACCTACAAAGTCTAAACCCCACTTTTCAAATGGTTGGTTTACTTTGATTGGATGTAGGGGCATCTGATCTTTCCGTTGGGGTTTCTTATATCGTTGGCATTCATCGCAACCCTTCACAAAGAGTGATGCATCCTGGAACATAGTGGGCCACCAATACCCTGATTGTAAGATCTTTCGCGCAGTTAAGTCTCCTGAGAAGTGACCACCGACTACACCCATATGTGCCTCTTGCAAAATGTATAGATACTCATCGTTTCGGGCACAACGCCTAAGAACGTCATCCTTTCCTCTTTTATAAAGAGTCCCGGCTATCAGGCAATAGGGTTCGCATTCTTTGATTAGCTTTCGAGCTAGATCTTTACGAAGCTCCTTGGGTGGGAAGCCATTAACCAAAAAGTTAACAATCTTCTCACTCCATTCAGGCATTGTCTCCACCATGAACAGGGAAGTGTCCGGTAAGTCATCATCAACCCCCGTAGGAGCCTCACCATTAGGTATGCGAGACAAATGATCAGCCATAACATGTTTTTTGCCAGGTCTCACAACAACAGTGAAATCAAACTCAAGAAGAATCAATAGCCATCGTGTGATTCTTCCTGTGGAGCATGGTTTGTTTACCAGATACAACAATGCTTGATGATCCACATAGAAAACAAACTTGGTGGCAAGGAGGTAATAACGAAATTTCCTTACTGCATATATCATTGCCAACCCTTCTCGCTCCGTAGTGGTGTAGTTCATCTCAGCATCGTTCAACTGGCGACTGGCAAAGCTAATGGGGTAGTCTAGTTTGTGTTCTCCAGGTTGAGTTAACACACACCCAATAGCAAAGTTTGATGCATCAATATGCACATGGAAGAGTAAATCCCAGTTAGGCATTCTCAAGATTGGAGCACTCGCCAAGGCCTTCTTTAATAGCTCATAGGCACGGTCACATTCTTCGGTCCAAATAAACTCGATGAGAAGCTTATACAATGGTCGAGCTATCTCGGCGAAGAAGAGAATAAACCTTCGATAATAACCAACGTGGCCCATAAAGCGTTGGACTCCCTTATAGTTGGTGGGTGGCGGTAATTCCAGAATGACCTTGATTTTACTCTCGTCAGTGGAAATCCCATTTTTGGACACTATATGCCCTAAGATAACTCCGTGTTTAACCCAGAATTGGCATTTGAAAGGATTCAAGGAGATGCGATATAATCTACACCTTTCAAATATTTTTCGTAAACACATCAAGTGCTCATCCCAAGAGGAATGAACACAAAGATCGTCTAAGAAAGCTTCACAGAAGTCCCTTAGATATTCCTTAAAGGCCGTGTTTATCAATCGTTGGAATGTTGCAGGTGCATTGGTCAAGCCAAAGGCCATGACGCGAAAGGCAAACACTCCAAACTCCGTGATAAATGCTGTTTTAGCTTGGTCCTCGACTGCAATTGTGATCTGATTGTAACCCGAGTACCCATCTAAAAAGCTATATGCCTCCTTGCCTGCCACTCTTTCAAGCACATGTTCAGAATATGGCAAGGGGTAATGATCCCTTCTGGTGGCTGCATTAACCTTTTTGAGATCAACGCACACTCTGAGTTTCCCATTCTTCTTTGGCACGATGACTATCGGAGAAACCCATTCTGAGTGCTCAATTGGGTATATGAATCCACATTTTACCAGCTTTTCAATTTTCTCTTGTACAATCTTTGCGTACTTAGGATTCATTGGGTAGGGACGTTGCTGGACTGGTTTAGCAGTGCTAATCATTGGAATCGTGTGTTGCACCACCGAGGGTGGAACACCCTTCATATCATGATATGTCCAAGCAAATATGTCCTTGAATTCTTTAAGAAGCTTCGTAAGTGCAGCTTCTTCCGCCTTGGTGAGGTCTTGAGCAATAAAAACTGGTTTAGACTCCTCACCCGGATCTGCTAAGTCTATCTCCTTGACTACCGCAGGGCCATCGTAGACACCGCTACTCCCATTGGTAGGCGTTCGTTGGGCTTTTGTGTAGACTACTTTACGTTCCCCTGTGGGTGGTGAATGATTTGAAATGCTCGGGTGCGGGGTGTAAGTCTACTGGTTCTTGTTGTGCCCGGTTTTTTTCTTTTAATTCCGCCTCCTTTTGTCGTTGAGCCAACTCTTGGTTTTGCCGCCTTCTTGCAGTACGACTTAGTTTTGGCTTCTCTTCGATTTCTAATTGGGCGACGTCATGAGGTTGCGGAATACACCACATGACACTTTGGAGGTATTGTCCCCAATTATCCGCTCTATCTTCCGATGAGCATCAATGGCTCTTACATAACTAAGCCATTCTGCAGTTGATCTCTCCTTATTTATTGCAGTTCGTACATTAGCTCGATAGCGTTGGCGCTTATGTCTCGTTTTCTTCTTACCAAGTTTTTGATTTTTGTTTCTATCCGATTCGGACTCACTTGATCGATCTTCTTCTTCGGATGAACTGCAGGAGGCCACTGTCCTAGGCCTTGAGCACCTTGCTTCCACATTTGGGTGAATATTTGATTCATTTTCCCCATCAGGGTCAATTTCTTCTTGAGATTCATACTCAGAGTTGCATTGGTCAGAGTCTTTGCTACTTTCAGTGTCGGTGGAGTTTGCCACGTTCTCGCCATCAGGAGTCAAGTGCATAACACCTATCATGTTTATTGGCACTAACGGTGGCATATCTTGCCCCTCAGGTGTTACCCAACTTGTGCCTCTATTTCCCCATGTGTCTATGGTTGCCGCTAGGTGTACCCAATCCACGTTATCCGACTCAGTCATACCCGGTAGGACATCCATGTAAGGAGAATCTTTCCCATCATCAGTCTCTTTTTTGCATGTATAGCAATACCTTAATGGGGCGGAATGAACAGTGGTATCCGATCGATTATCGATGATAACCTTGCTTCCTAAAGGATGTGCACGACCATTCTCAAGATCAACTCGAATGACAGAGTCCTGGAATCGTAGGTAGACATGGTTTTTCGACCAGTCATGTACCATTTGTGCTTCCCTTATGAAAGGACGTCCTAAGATCATTTGATATGACATAGGATGCTTGGAGAAATCCATTACAATGAAGGTATGTTTTACCTTGTATCCCAGGACCTTGATCTTAAGGTCCCTTAACATTCCAATAGGTTTAGCAATAGTTCCATTTGCCATCTTAACCACTATGTTTGTGACTTCAAGGTGAGGTCTCCCCATAGATTCCCAACAGTTTTTAGTCACAATGCTCACTCCAGCACCACCATCAAGGATTCCCTTTAGAGTTAATCCCTTGGTAGTAATGGGGAGGGTGGCATTAGATTCGTCCCCTTCAAAGTACTGACCCAACTTGTTCACAGGTATTTCAACGACCGAATCTTCATCTAAGTTGGGTTGTAGATCCCAATGCTCCCCTTCATCTTGAAGCGTGTCAGGTCCATCCATATTTGCAAATTGTGGTAGCCCCGCCTTTAGTTCTCCATTGAGAAATGCCCGAAGAGCTAAGAATAGCTCAGGATCTCCGTATAATTTGGATATGATCGTGGTTCTGATCTCAAGGGACATGAAATCCATTAGCTTAGACACATTCAACGGTACTTTTCGAGACATCGCCCCTTGACTAGGGATTGGTGAAGATGGAATCACTTCCTCTTCGATGGGGTCAGGCATTCCCTCACTAAACATTCTTTCCAGCAAGAAGGGTGTTTGCCCACTTCCTGATGTCCTATCCTCACTTTCTTCTCGAATGATACTAGGTATAGCTAACGGTTTATGGTTCCTGTGAGGTTGAACTTGCGTAGGAAACACTGTGTCTGGAATTTTGATTTTTCTCGGGTTTGGCTCCAGTTCTCTTTGTGTTTCTTTCACCAAACCCCTTAAGTGTTGCACTTGTTCAATCTCCTCAACTGGGTTTGGGTAAGTTCCAATCTTTTTCTTGAGGGTTTTTGGCCCACGTGGCTTGTCTTGGGGAGTCTCAGTCAGTTTGGGTGGTCGAGAGGGCATTAACTGACTTGGTTGTGGGGCCGAGGAAGTTTCCTTTTGTTTTTCCTTATTTATGTACTCTCTTGATTCTCATTCATTGAGCTCCCGAGTGGGATCCTCCCTTAAGGTAGTGGCTTTGGTCCCCATGGTTTCTATTGAATCAGAATCATCTTCAGGATCATTCATATACACGGGGTCGTCTCCTGTCCCTATGTTAGTCTTTGAACTAGGCTTGGAGCTCGTGGCATTAAGCGATCTCTTCCGCCGTGTTTTCTTTTTCTTTGCCTGAGCGATTGATGCAGTATCCCTCTCTTCAAGAATGTAGTTTTGATTTTGAAGCATTGACCGTGTAACTACATTCGCGGGTACAACGGGTGTGGTTCTTCGTGCTTGGTTGGTGACCTCAACCAAATTCAATGGCGTAATCTTGGGTGCATTAGGATTATGTGGACATTGAGCGATCAAATGATCTATGCCACAACGATTACATGTAAGTACCGGCATTCCCGATGTGATCCCTTGATTTGGTTGCATCTGAGTAGCGATCTTTTGTAACCTATTAGGGCACTCCGCTACACGATGCGGTCCACCACACTCGTAACATTGAAGAGGTGGTCTCCTCGCCATGGTATTAAGGTTTTGCCCTCTTGTGGCAAGAGCAGCCGCTTGATATACAGGCTTGACTTGCCCGAAATGATCCTCCATGTAGTACTGGGGAATCATTTCAAACGTATCAATCCCGTATGGAGCAGTAGGGTCTATCTCCTCTTCATAATCCCCACATGCACTATGTGACTCACAACCCATCTGGTTTATTGGGGTAATCCTCGGCGGATGTGGAGGTTGAGGTCCTAGCACTGGCGGTGGTAACGGCACAGACTGGACTACATTCGGATTCCTTGGAACTATGTGCTATGACGGTTGCTCGATAGGTTGTGCAGGCATTAGCGCGGGTACTTGAGGTGTGTTTGACCAAGCTAGTGGTGCCTGGTTTGCCAACATTTGCTTAAGTACTAGGCAATCTTTAGATTGATGGCCATACTTACCACATGCATTGCAATTCCCATTGAATTTGACTCTGAATGTGGGACATTCACTCGTGCTATGTGGTCCTAAGCACACCGAACACCATTGTTGCTCTCTTCTTGGGTACATATGGCTATTCTGAGGAGCTCGATTACCCCTAAAGTATTCTTGGAGAGCCTTAGTAAGGTCGGTCACACAGAGATTTCAGATATCTTGGGCTCCTTGGCAATAGGTTTCACCATCATTGGCTCGTGCCCAGATACTTGCGAACTAACGGATTTTGTTTCTGAAGACACCTTTTTACCTGCAATCATCAAGTTGTCTTCTAACTGGATTGCATTGGCAGTGACTGCTTCCCACGTTGTAAGACCTCTAATGACTAGGCCATTGTAAATGTCCTCGTGGCGTAATCCTCGGATGAATCTATCGAGGAGTTGGTTGTTATTGAAGCGTTCATCGGGAGTGCAGCAAGAATTTAGATGCTTCAATCGACTTATAAAGTCTCTCACTGACTCCCCTTCCTCGCGTTCAGCTTTTTGGAGTTGAGATGCTACTCCCCAAAGCACACCCTCACGTATGTATTCTTTCAAGAACAATCTCTTGAGAGTGGGGTAGTGAGTGCGCTCTTAACCTTAAGGTTCGATACCAATCTCCAGCCTTCCCACTCAAGGTTAAGCCTAGGGCTTTACACTTATGCAGCTCATTGTGCTCTTCCAAGGAATCACACACGTGTTCAAAGACTTCAATGTGCTTCCTAACGTCCTCGTTACCACTGAAGTTTTGAGTGAGCTTAGCCACTTGTACTGCCTTGCTTCTAGGTTCTCTCTCAGGCATGCCCCGCATGTTTTCTGCAATGGATCGTCCGATCGTCTGAGCAAACGCTGCGAGATCACCTAGGTGAGCAGGCATAGCTGGTGGAGGCACTTCTGGGATAGCCTGGCTGATAGGAGTTGGCGTTGGTCTGAGTAGGTTGGCAAATGACGTAGGATATGATATATGACTAGGCCTAGCTCCTCTTGGATAAGGGTTGTGATAAGGCGGTTGTGGAGCATACGCCATTGGCATACCAACAGGCGTAGGAGCATGAGTAGCAATAGGTACATAAGGCCGATAGGCACTGCCACGCACTGTTGTAGGTACTGTTCCACTAGGTAGCGATGTCGTACTAACTACAGTGGTAACAGGTGTGCTTTCTGTCATGCTCATCATTGGGATAGGCATTGTGGATTCCTTAATGGAAAGTTGAGCCAAGGTTGGAAAGCTAAAGTTACTGCTCGTGGGCTCAACCTGCATTGAGGCACCATATTTCTTAGCATTGTCTTGTTATTACAAGATTGAAACTTGCACTCATGAAATATTTGAGAGCATTCTCGATTTGGTTGCTTAAAAATGACCCCTTATATGTGAGGTGAGTACAACTTGGCTTCATTAGCTCATATGGCTATTTGCTAGAATGACACTCACTCCTGCCTTCCTTGTGCTCCTATTTCTCAACATTGTCCTATCCATGCAATCTTGTCCTTGGTTGCAATCCAATGTTTCTTCCCATCCTTGCCTTTCTTCTTTCTAGATTACTATACGCAACATAAGTAAGGAAACTCATTTAATACTGAAGAGGCCTTATGTAATTTGTTTTTAGGATTTACACCCTTGGGTAGCCAAAGCTTAAAAGTCAGGACCTCTGGCATCCTAGGCCTCCTAGGCGGCTAGTGTAAGAACTCATCCAAAGGTAGTAACCTAAACTCCTTGATCTCGTGGTGCACCTTTCATAGACAAGCGGTGGCAAGCACACACGCAAAATATACAAAACATGGCATTAAAGTGAATTCTAGCAACTCCGCGATGCATGTGGTCCAAAGGAGGTGAAAATGATATGGTGTGGGGCCACCATAAAGGTCTCGACAAGGGTTAACATACCCACCTTCTTGATGTAGATTTTGTCCTTGAAATATGTCAATAAAGATGCATCGAGGTTGTATTCCGCATGCGTATTTTGTTGCATGTTGGCATTAGAGAAGCTTGTGGAAATGTTGGAGGTCTTATAAGATCTACAAGTCAATATGGTATAACCTATAAGCCGTTCTAGTAAAAAAGAATTGAACTTTAAGCATAACCTAATTAAGAAGTGAGGAAAATTTTGTTGTGACTAGTTAAATTTTACTAGGGGCAATTTTAAGGTTGGTCCAAATTGAATCTAAAAACCAAAATTGAGTTAAGAATATGCCTATGGTTATAACCTTGGTCTCTACACACTATCACTTTTGTAAAACCATCTATAGCTCTCATCTAGCCTCATAAATGAAATTGCTAAGGAATGTATTTACAAGCTCTTCTTCCCTTTTTTTGAAAAAATATAAGAATTTATAGTGTTAAATTCAAAGATAAAAAAGTAAGAGTAGGGAACCTCCCTTTAGCCCTTTATTGGCATGTTTTTAGCTTCAAGGTCCCATCCCATGAAGATCAAGGCTACAGTCCTAAGGCTTTATCACTAGGAGCCAAAAGTCTTACCAAGATCTCACATGGAGATGGTTATCTTCTTGGTCCCTTTTTTTTAAAATAATAACTACTTTCACTTTCACAATTCACCTATAAGGCTCTACTTACTCTAACTAAATAGGACACACTAAGGAAGGTGGAGTACTTGGCACTCCTTTGGCATACTTTAAGGTAATTTTAAGTAAATATTGAATTAGGACCAATTTCAAAGGAAATATTTAGCCTTAATGGTCATCTAGCAACTTTTGAGGATGGGTTCAGCATACACTTGCTGGTGGTTAGTTGTGGAAAGTCGGTCTTGTAGAATTGTATTTGTAATGTTGATTCCTTTCCATTGTTGCTTCCTATTGAGCCTAAAAAAATTCTTCAAAATCATCATAAACAGTTCGTCTCATCAGATAGCCATAACTTAGACACCAGTTGGACTCAGTGTTACTAAGCTCATCATCCTTCTCATGGGTTTGATTCTAAAGTATATCTCTCCGTTGTGTATGAGGCAATGTTCTAAGTGCATCCTCACTATGATATGGCATGGGTACTATAGGCAAGTGAGCTAAGTAGGTAACATTATTTCATAGAATGATGGTGTAAGTGCAAAAGCTCTTGCCCTCCTCCCTGCTCTACAAGCTCTTTCTATGCATTCCTTACTTGATAGTGCCTCCCATTGGGTAAAGTACACTCACGTCATCATGTCATTGCAGGGTCTCTCCTACCATCATGGACTGTGGAGTCCTATCCCATAGCACCTAATGAAAAGTCCATGCTCAAGGCATATGGTAACAACAGAGACATACTTTCATTCTCTCTTTTTGATATCTGCTCTTTCTCGTCATCTTTTTTAATTTTTATTGTATTTTTATTTTTAGCTTGTGCTATATTACTATACATGTTGGTGCAAGCTATTTGTCATGGGGCTATCTTTTCCCAATCCTGATATGGACATGAAATTTGTTGAGGAGAGAAACGTGGGGATAAAAGTGATGATATTGGCACAAATCCCCCCTTTTTGCTTCTTATTACATCTTGACATCGCGGAAGGTATTGTTTGTTTTATGTAGCCATCCTTTCCAGCTTTGCTCCATCAGTGTTTTTTGGTTAGGAGTGCTCTTTGTTACTTGTTATAGCATATCGATCTCCAACTTTAAGGGCAGTAAGGGGTTTTCAGAAGATTAGATGAAGCTTATGAGTTCCTCCTTACATATTAAAAATGGAGATGATACTTGCAAAACAAGGAAATTTCTATTAACGGAGTGGGTCACTCTAGGGAAACCAATGGGGTTTGGGCTTGGACAACCAACAACGGTTTTGTAACATCTTGTGAAGTAGAAGTTTCCCCCATCAATCACCCTACCTCTTGTGATAGGGTTTCTTTTAGGGATCCATAGTTTATGTGATGGCATGAATGTTCATCTATAATAGTCTTCCCTTTTTTGGATTTGAGTCTATGAAGCTGTTGTCCCACCACCACTGAGGAGACTTAGTAATTGAAAAAATCAGCGGCAATGAGGCTATGGTATATATTTTTGTTTTGGGATCCAAATACAATGGTTACCCTTGTAGTAGCTTGAGCTTCCAATAATAAGCATTTAGGTATTCATTTTGGGATAACCTATAGTTTGGACTTTTTGCGTTGATTAATTCATTGAGGCCTCCTTCACTTGGTTGGTTGAGGTGGTACAGGCGGAGAAATTGTGGGAACCCATTTCAAGGTAGATTTGGGTTGCCACTTTTTAGCCCGTTATATTGGTTGGTCCTTTGACATGGAGGTGTTAGCTATGTAGAGGGAAAAGAATCAAGAGTCCTTTGAATAGGGAGGCTTCTTTGGTAAGAGGACCATAATACTTCTTGAATTTACTACATTAAGGAAGTCTATAGTTTCAACCCTGCCAACGGTTTCAACATGCATGGTAGCTTGCGGTGTTAATTGCCAAACTCAAAAGAGTCTTTTTCCAATATACTTGAGTTTCATTTTCACATTGGACTTTGTACATAAATACAAGGTCTCCCTCATTGATTTCCTTATCCTTAAGATTGTTGTTAAATCACTTTTTTGGAGATCTTTTTTTGTCAAAAAGTTATGCACAATAATTTACCTTTCTTTTTCTAGTTATTCAAGAATGAACAACCGGTCGGCTAACATGTACCCTCAAGCCTCTCAACCACTACTACCCTTAAGCTGGGTATCATGAATTCGCAGGGCATTACCACCTCAACCGCATATATCATCTTAAATGGTTTGCAACCAATTGCAACTTTCGAAGAGGTTCAGTAAGCCCATAAAGCTACTGTGAGCTTGAATTCCCAATAATTGCCATCCAGCCTCAATAGTTTTTATCAATATAGAAATGAGGAATTTATTGGTGCTCTTGGCTTGACCATTTGCTTATGGGTAGTATGGAATGGACTTGCGGTGTGAGATTATGAATGTTGTGATGAGATGTTGGATTACATCATTTATAAAATGTTTCCTTTGGTCACTCACTAGCTCGAAAGGGGACAACCAAAGCAGGTAATGATACTATCATAAAGAAACCTAGTTGTAGCCATAACGCTCGCTTTTCTTGAAGCTCTTACTTTGGCATTAGCTAGGACATTAACAATTATCTCACTCCACTTTGGTAGCCTCAACTTTGAATAGTGTAGTGTTAGGTAGATCATCATCTACTCCAATTAGTGATTCACCACCATTAGGTACATGAGATATATGATTAGCCATAACATACTTTAGCCTTAGCTTCTTTCCATTAGAAAACCATTAGCTAGGAAGTTAATGATTTTCTCACTCCACTTTGGTAGCCTCAAATTTGAATAGTGTAGTGTTAGGTAGATTATCATCTACTCCAATTGGTGATTCAACATTAGGTACACGAGATAGATGATCAACCATAACATGCTTTTTGCCAAGTCTTTTAACCATTGTGAAGTTAAATTCATAAAGGTCCATGTTTAACCCAAAATTGGTATTTAAACAGGTTTAGAGATATGTGATGAAGTCCACATCTTTCAAATACCTTTCATAAGCAGAATAAATGCTCCTTCCATGATGATTAAACACGTAAATTATCTAAGAAAGATAATTGTTCACACCGGGCAGGCACCCAAAGCTTCTAGATGGACTATTGCTTATACATTGATTCATGTCATAATATATTGATGCATTACAACACTAGGGAGCACATCCTAGCTTAGTGCCACATGCTCTTAGAGCAGGAAATACTATTAATTACCTGCCGCCATTGACCTTTACGGGTGCCCATCCAAGTTTGAGACATTCAGAGAGGGTTTGAAAGAGTTTAGTCGACGTGTGAGGTTGTGGAGCCATTTGTTATAAAGAGTTAGAGGCTATTTGGACCAGATCAATGGCTATGGTGGTGAGGCTATGTGGATGAGATCAATGGCTGTGGTGGTGTAAGGATTTTTATTCCAGGCGATGGGTCGCACCATGGGTAAAGCATACATCCACCATGGTCCCGCCATCCAGGGATGTACCTGGAAGGTGTCAATGACTAGATTTCCACTAGTGAGTAAAAGTGTACTCACTGAGCAGCTACTTCCGCCCGATGATTGTAGTAGACAAGGATGATAAGTGCATTGAAGAATATCTTGTTTAGATATGAACCATAGGCGTGATTCTGAGAATCATGGTGGTGAAATTGTATGAATTAAAGAATAATGGTTTCTTGGATTGGAAATATGATGGGAAAACCTTGTGGCCATGTGGTTGCACATTTGTGGGAGTTTTAGCCTTTATGAGCTTTAGGTATTAGAAATCATGGTTATCGTGATTGTGGAAGAATCATGGTGGTGAAAACTCTTTGAATCCTTGTCTGTCCTTTGTCATTTGATCCTTGAAGTATTTAATTATTAGGTTTTGGACACCTCCAACCCTTTATGCTGATCTTTCTTCCGAGTAGCATCCATTTGGCGATTGATGATTCTTTGATCTTGGCTATTCGTGTGGGAAAGTAGTGTTTTCCATGTGGTTAGAATGTTTTTACTTTAGTTTCCACACCATAGTATTCTTTTGAGTACCCTGGGTGATGAAGATGATGATGAGACTTGATTAATCTTGACAGCATTAGTCACCCATATGATGATATTGTCCTCATAGTATCCCTGAGGTAGGTTTGTAGGTATCCATCTTTGGTGCGTTCATGGGCATCAAGCATGGTACCTTGGTTAATGTGGTCTCCATTTTGGTACAAAATTCTATTTGAGTGCATACCTTTGCTTCTTTGGGAGCATGGTTTGCCTTTTTGGGATCTAAATTTGGGTTACACCTTCATTATATCATTGGGCTTGCAATAATACTCTTGGAATCCATATATTCTTTACTAGCATGCCCTAGTGTGATTTCCTTGACTACCATGGTTGAGGTTGCCCTATTTTTTCTTCTTGTCAAGCCTTTGAAATTCTCTATGTGAATGCACCTTATTTTGACTAGATAGTCAAATAGGATTGCTACCCTTGTAGAGCTCTTGTACTTGGAGCAGTTGCTTTTCCATCCACTTTTTGATGCTTTGAAAATATCTTGATGGTTTTCTCAATGGCAGAGAACAAGCTTTCTTATTGTAATTGAAGCTTTTGTACCTATTTTGATATGAGTTGGTGAGGCTTTAGTGTTGGGTTTTGGTAGCATAGATGATGACAAGGTTGGGGTCTTCAATAAATGTGGAGCCATCGAGATGAGGCTATGTGTTGGGTTTTACTAGTGTTAACCCATTCCTAGGGTTAACAAGAGATACTACTTATATCAAGGAGTCAAGGTAGATACACCAAAAGTTCATAAATTCAAGATATGAAGCAATGGTGTCCAAATCTACAACTTGGATAGGCACCCGTAATGGTCCGATGGAATGCTTACGGCGATTCTCGCTTCAAGAGCGTGTGTTAGTAAGTTAGGATAAAGTCCCAAGTGTTGTACTTCATGGATATATTATGAGAGTAGTCATTGTAATAGTATTAGGCCTCGTATGAGCCCGGTTGCCCACAATTTAAGTGAGTGTGAACACTTACGGCTATGTATATAAGTGAATATCTCTCATAATACAAAGGACTCTCCCATTGTGCAATAGAGCCTTGCTCTTGCTAATCTCTCTCTAATCCATGCTAATGAGTGTGTGTAAGTGAAGTGAGGTGAGAGGAGGGATGAGTACACGTAGTGCAACATGGTGGTGTGACAACGCTCATGGGAGGTGTAGTGGAATTGCTTCCCAAGGAGTTGTAGAGCTTGGACACCTCGAGGGTTATGAGCTCAGCCATTGGAAAAATCCTCCACATAAGTTGCGGTTCACCAGGTAATCTTCTTGTTGGATGCATTTCAAGGGGGGTTTGGGTGAGCCATAACATTTTTGGCACCGCTATGTCGGGGAGCCATCCCTTGCTTTTTCCATAGTTTTCTCTCTAATCTACACATTACCCATTGCCCATTGTCTTGATTAGTGGTTTGCCATGAAAAAGATGTGGTTTTGATGGAGATTTGTGTATGGTTTTGTGAGAAATAACTTTCTTTTTTGTTTTGTAAAAAATGGTTTTTTGCTTAATTTTTAGCTTAAATTATTGTTTTTGTTGTTGTTAATTTGGTTTTTAATGTTCTTAGGGCTTGCACATAGAGTGTTTTAGGCTTTGTTTTCTTACATCGTATCAAAAAACATAATAGAATGCAATTTTTAGTGACTTTTAGCTCTCTTTAGAGTTAAACATAGAGCTAAAATCATTATTTTTTGTTTGATTTGTGTCGCTTCAATGAATCAGATGAGGAATTGCGAATCACAATCTCGTTCTGATGATTTTGTCTACATTCCTCCGATCATTCCTTATCTTCTCCCCCACCATTATTAACATCTCTTAGATTCCCAACTAACACAAATAACATGTAACTTTGCTTATGATTGCCAAAAACAAAGTGAGCAAAAAAATACCACCACCTCCACCCCATCGCCTAGAATTTTCCTTCAAATTGCAAACCTCTCCAAATGAAGCTAAGTCTTCACAACACATTGGTCTTTAATCCACGCAGATGTTTATATTCACCTCGCAAGTCGACGTAATTCTTTCATGCCTCACCAACCAGTTGGCTACTTCAACAAGCAGCAGCTCAATAAGAGTTCATTTATAATGTACTTCATGATTATCTGCTTCATAGAGAACTTAAATATACATAAAAGCATAAAAAGCACTAGGAAGAAGCATGTAGGAACAGGTCCTACTCAACAACATTGACAAGAATCCTGCAACAAAAAAGGACATTATCAAAGGCCAATTTCTTTAAATGATGAATGTCGCTTCAATGAATCAGATGAGGAATTGCGAATCACAATCTCGTTCTGATGATTTTGTCTACATTCCTCCGGATCATTCCTTATCTTCTCCCCCACCATTATTAACATCTCTTAGATTCCCAACTAACACAAATAACATGTAACTTTGCTTATGATTGCCAAAAACAAAGTGAGCAAAAAAATATAAATTTAAAAAAATCTCACAACATTATAAAAATATAATCACTCGCAAAACCCCCACCACCTCCACCCCATTAGAAATTCCCACTAATCTCTAACCTTTTCATTTACTAACTAGCCCTTCTTATTCCTTTCAAAGGAACAAAGACCATTGAACGTCTTTCACTGAACATCAAAAGCCATCAAGAAAGCTTGTCAATTCTCCCCACACAAAGGGTATTCAACGCGATTACGAGGACACGATTGGCATCAAGAAGGGGGGAATGTTAACCCATTCCTAGGGTTAATAAGATATACTACCATTATCTTATATCAAGGAGTCAAGGTAGATACACCAAAAGGTCATACCTTCAAGATATGAAGCAATGGTGTCCAAATCTACAACTTGGACGGACGCCTGTAATGGTCCGATTGAATACTTATGGCGATCCCACTTCAAGTGTGTGTGGTGGTAAGTTAGTATGAAGTCCCAAGTGATGTACTTCATGGATATATTATGAGAGTAGTCATTGTAATAGCATTAGGCCTCTTATGAGCCTAAAGTTCCCGAACGACTATAATTTAAGTGAGTGTGAACACTTATGGGCCATGTATATGAGTGAATATCTCTCATAATACGAAGGACTCTCCCATTTTGCAATAGAGTCTTGCTGTTGCTAATGCTCTTGCTAATCTCTCTCGAATCCATGCTAGTGAGTGTGTGAGTGAAGTGAGGTGAGAGTACACCTAGTGCAACATGGCGGTGTGACAACGCTTGCGAGAGGTGTGGTGGAATTTCTTTTCAAGGAGTTGTAGAGCTTGGAGACCTTAAGGGTTACGAGCTTGGCCATTAGAAAGATCCTCACGATAGTTGCGGTTCACCAGGTAATCTTCTTGTTGGATGTGTTTCAAAGGGAGTTTTGGGTGAGCCATAACAACTATATCTGATTGGGAGTTGGATCTCTTTTGTTATTGTAGACTTAGGGACTTTAGCAAGAGGGGTTGTCATTGATGAGGTCACCATGATATCTTTTCCTTTATCGGCTACAGTGATAAACTTGGTTGTTATTGTCAAGGTTTGTGGAGGTGGCAATAGAGGGGTGATTGATGATGAGGTTCCCTTGGTGTGAGGCTTTTCTTTTGTTGGTGATGTCGATCGAGAATTTTTCCTTTTAACACAATTTTTATCCTTGTGTTCTTTGTTAGACATTGGTTTAACCATTGATGCCACTAGTGGTGATTGGGAATTTTTTCTAGGAGTGGCTATTGTAGATGAGGTTTGGTGCTTTAGATCTTGCCACTTTGTTGGGGACACTTGTAGAAGAGGTTCTTTAGACATAGTGGTTGCAGCATCATTTCCTTCAAAAGATGTGGCCTTTACTCAATGTTTTGAAGAAATAGAACGGTCACCTTCATGGAGATCTATAGTTTGAGCACTCTGGATATGTAGATTTGCGACTTGTTCCTTCTTTGGGAACATGGCTTATTTAGAGAGTTCATCACAAAGGATCTTCGATGGAGAGAGTGGGTCTTCACCAAGAGTGGTTTCTAATGTAGAGGCTAATTGTCGCTTTCGAACAAGGTCATAAAAATGTTGAATGTTATTTCACCCTTGTCACAAAATGGCACACCACTTCTTTGTTTTAGAAATCTTCATGGCGTCCGGCTAAAATGAAGTTCGGTATAGCTTACACCAAGATAGCCCAATCCCTTCGTAGGATAAATTCTGCTTCCAGCACATAATCTAACACACAAATCTTACATTTCAAGGGGTTAGACTCCACAAAATCCATTCATGAGCATGCAAGGTTGGCTCGCCCATACAACGCTTTAGCTCATATGTCATGAGATTGTGTTGCCTATAATTATAGATTTGAGATTGGATGGTTTGGACTCCCAAGCTCATCTAAAAGCCAATAATTTCTATTCCAGGAATCCATTGGAATGGGTCGGGATCTGGAGTCTCAAGTTTTGGAGCTTCAAGTTGTTGAGCTTTCAACTGTTTTGACTTTGGAAAGAGAGTTGTTTAGATTCTACAGTCTCACTTTGAGGTAAGAACTCCTTATGTAGGAGCAATGTGAAGGACGTTTCAGGGGTCTCTAAGAGGATAGTTTTCTTGCTTTCATCAATGTAGTACCAGGTGTGTTGACCAACCAATCACCCCACCAAGGACAATGGGGGTAACTTGAAATTCACACTCAATGCTATTATCATGAGTAAGAATTGTGTGTGAGAATTGTGTGTGAGAAATAACCCTAGACTTTGAGGTTTTGGCCTTTAGTATCTAGCACATTAATTTTGCCTAGGAGTGAGCATGGATTGGCCTAAAGATGCCCAAATTCTTCTCGAAACAGTATTGTGAGTAGCATTGGGTCTAATCAGTACTTGTTTTCGTTGAATGTTTTTGCCCACTCGGACAATAAGAAGTGAGGAACAAGTCTCAATTAGGCACATGCTAGAAGAGGTAATGAGGAGACATAATAAGAGATAAAATCAACACAAGCATGAGCCACATCATATATGTAGACAAGATTCCTATGTTAGAACATCACCACCATCAAGATCCAAGGAAACTAGATTTCCATTTTACTAACACACATTAAGCAGGAAAGAAATAAGCAACAAAAGTGAGGGTAGCTCTAACATCTAGGGAAACTCTATGGCTTAATATGCTACTATATACCAATATTTCCAATATGCCTACAAAAGACAAAGAAGAAGTATTCAACTTTTTATTGTCTAAGCATAGATGTCACTATTACATGTTCTTCTTAGCTAGTTTTGCATGTGTCTTCTTGATTTCTTAATTTAAAGATTCGTTGACTTGGAAGATAGGGTCAACCCCACCTTTGATCCCACACACAGACCCCTCAAGTACACATGTCAAAAGTCTTGTTAAGTGTTAAGTATCTTGTTTTACTAGACACTATATATTTATGACTCATAATCTATTTTATATATATTTAACACTATAACCCATATTAATGTATTTATAAAACATACACATGGTATTTATAATCAACACTCCACTCATTCTCATAGTCAATACATACTATTACATAAAAACTCTTGAAATCTTTCATATGAAACACGATATTTGGAGCCAAACACCAATGTATTTATAAATCATACACATGGTATTTATAATAAACACTCCACTCATTCTCATAGCCAATGCATACTATTACATAAAAACTCTTGAAATCTCTCATATAAAACAAGATATTTGGACCCGAGTCATCATAAAGCTGTTGAAAATGAGTCCAATCATTATAAAGCTGTTGAATATGAGCCACCAACAAGCCGCTAGATTCTCATATAAGCTTCCCAAGCTGCTATCAAAACCTCATGAGAAAGTATTCACATAAGCTTAGTTACTTGTATGAGCCTCTTCTTGGTAAATAAGCATTATTGGCATACCAAATGCCGAGTCCCATATGGATAATCACCATACCTATATGCCATATATTGCAATAAAGAATCCTCAACAAAAGAAAAGTTTTGTTATTAAATCTTCCCTGGACCAAATTGTGGACAAAATGGAGCTCTTTCCTTAGAGTTTAGTTTGCAAGACCATGCATTGAATCCTTTTCCAATGAGCATTAGAGTTTGATTGGAAGATCATGCACTAAATACTTTTCCATTAAGCATCAAGATCCCTTATATAAGCCATTGCCTTTTTGAAGATGGATCCTTTGAAGTACACTATGGAAGTATCTCCAAAACACATGGATACAGTATAAGCTATCTTTGAAAGCTTTCACACATTGATAGAGAACATGTAGCCATTGCTCATATCGAAGCCTCCATTCATTAAACCAACCTTGAAATGTTATCGCACATGTTAACATATCTATAATAACATCCATGTGATATTTATCAATATACATGTCTTCATGGGAAAAATGCATCAACTTCCACCATGAGTGCTCATAAAATCATACAAACATACATCATTTCTAGACATGTCTTCATACTACGCTTAAAAGTGTCCATGGTGATAAAAAACAGGAGCAGTATGTAACACACACAAGAGAAGCAAACCCTAATCCATAATCATCAACCATCAAGAAGGAGAGAAGCCATAGTCACCATCTCTCTCACACACACAAAAAGGGAACACTACATAGTGTTTTGTCCACACTACAAAGTAAACCTAATGTAATGTCCACACCACACATGACCAGCTGGACGCGGTCATAAACACACCACACGATATCTATCTACCATACTGTCACTCTGTCAGCACCCATGTGCTATCCTCCAGCTGTATACGAGCTTGATATTTCAACACTCCCCCTCAAGCTCGACATGTCCATCTCTAGGACTCCCAATCGAGTACGGAAATACTCGAACTTATCCTTACCAAGTGCTTTGGTAAAGATATCTGCAACCTGCTCATCTGTCTGCACATATGTCAAATCAACATGCCCATCTAGCACTTTCTCTCTGATGAAGTGATAGTGGACCTCAATATGTTTGGTCCTGGCATGATAAACTGGGTTGCTAGCAAGCTGAATACTACTCATGTTGTCACAATGAATGACAACGCTCATATCACTCTGTAGCCTGACATCATCTAGCAACTTCTTCAACCACATAGCCTCACATGCAGCTATGGCTGCTCCACGATACTCTGCCTCTGTGGTAGATAAAGCAACTGTAGGTTGCTTTTTACTGCTCCAGCTCACAGCTCCACTACCAAGGCTGAAAACATAGCCACTGGTAGATCTCCTGTCATATGCACTACCGGCCCAATCTGCATCTGTATATCCATAGACATGCATGTCTTTTCTTGCCTCATAGAAAAGACCATAATGCGCGGTAGTTTTGACATATCTCAGAATCCGTCTCACAGCATCCAAGTGAGGTTTACGAGGACTCTGCATAAACTGACTCACCAAACCAACTGCATAACTGAGATCTGGCCTCGTAATGGTCATGTAGATAAGGCTACCAACCATTTGCCTGTACATGGTGATATCATCAAGCTCATCACCCAAATCAGCCCTAAGCTTCATGTTTTGCTCTAATGGTGTGAACATTGGTTTGCATGCTGTCATACCATACTTTGCCAGCATGTCAAGTGCATATTGCCTTTGCACCAACCATATACCCTTGCCTGTTCTAATCACCTCAATGCCAAGAAAGAACCTCAAATCACCAAGGTCTTTCATATCAAACTCTTTGCATAAAGAGGCCTTAACATCATCAATGCCTTTCCCACAATCACCTGTGATAATCAAATCATCAACATAAATGACTATCATCACGATACCATCATGTGTCTTCTTCACATAAAGTGAAGAGTCTGCATTTCCAACCACAAATCCAATACTGACAAGATATCTGCTGATCTTGTCACTCCAAGCACGAGGTGCTTGCTTCAAACCATAGAGTGCTTTCTTTAACCTGCAAACAAAAGTCGGATATTTTGGATTTACATAACCTTCTGGCTGTTCCATGTACACCTCTTCTTGTAGATCACCATTCAAGAAAGCATTTTTGACATCCATTTGATGTAAAGCCCAACCTTTTTGTGCTGCTAATGCAATGATAGACCTCACTGTAGCCATCTTAGCCACTGGGCTGAAAGTTTCATCATAATCAAGACCATAAGTTTGTGCATATCCTTTAGCGACCAGCCTTGCCTTATGTCTCTCTAGGCTGCCATCTGACTTGCACTTTACTTTATACACCCATTTGCATCCAATTGCATTCTTTCCTTTAGGTAACTCAGCCAATTCCCATGTATCATTTTTGTCCAAAGCATCCATCTCTTCATCCATGGCTTTCTGCCATACATGCTCTCCAATAGCCTCTGAATAGCATGTAGGTTCCACATGCTTTACCATAGATGTCATGTATGCATAATGCATAGCAAAATCTCTATATGTCAATCTTTCCACTGGATATCTGACTCTCTGGGATCTCCGCAATGCATGCGGGTCACTCTGTACACCTGTAACTCTGGCATGTGGTGGCACATATCTGTCCTGCCTAGCACCAGGTGTGCGTACAACAGGTATCCCGAGCTCCTCATCCAAACTCTCTGAGCTAGAAGACTCATAACTTGTGATCCCAATTCCCTCGACTTTCTTCTTGCCTTTATCCATAGCACTACTCCCAGTGCTCACACTCTCATGTCTCAGACGTCCTGACCATGGACGTACACTGCTACTACTCTCAGCTTCTGCTGCTGGCCCAGACATAGTAGTAGAACTAGAACTTGCTTGTGATGGCAAGTTCACAGGTACATTAGCCTCAAGTGTGTCAATGACTCCCTCATCTTTGGCTTTATACCAACTAGCAAGCTCATCAAATACAACATCTCGTGAGATGACTACTTGTCTAGTTTGAGGGTTATAGCATTTGTAAGCCTTTCGATCCTGTGCATATCCAACAAAGACACATTTCTCTGCTTTAGGATCCAACTTCCGTCTTCTTTCATCAGGCACATGAACATAAGCTACACATCCAAAGACTTTCAGATGTCCAATATCTGGCCTGTAACCTGTAAGTCGCATCTCAGGCGTGCTTCCATGAATAGCTGCTGTAGGTGATTTGTTCAGGATATACACTGCAGTAGCACATGCTTCTGCCCAATAGTAATCTGGCATGCTCTTTTCATTAAGCATTGCCCTTGCCACTTCACATATGACACGATTCTTTCTCTCAGCCACACCATTCTGCTGAGGTGTATACCTGCATGTCAACTGTCTTCTTATCCCATGCTTCCGCAAGAAATGCTCAAATGCTTTTGAGGTGTATTCACCACCTCCATCTGTTCTCAGACACTTAATCCAACAGCCATATTGTTTTTCTACAAGAGCTTTAAAATCCATGAATTTTTCCAGCACTTCACTCTTCTCTCTCAAAAAATATATCCATGTCATCCTGCTGAAGTCATCTATAAATGTCACATAGTATAGACTTCCTTTGATAGATGGGTTTTGTGCTGGGCCCCATACATCACTGTGCACTATTTCAAGTGGTCTATTACTCATGTTTCCTTCTCTAGGAAACCTCAACCTTGCCTGCTTCCCAAACTGACAGGCTTCACAAACATGCATATGACCATCATATTTGAATCGAGGCAATCCACTGACAATGCCCCTTGTTTGCATGTTCTTTAATCTCTGTATATTGACATGGCCAATCCTCTTGTGCCACATGTCAATGTCCTGCACAATCCCATTGCTCTTTGAAAACATGGCTGAACTCAATTCTGGTATGCCTGCATCCAATTTGAACAACCTTCCTTCCTTCTTGCCCTTGGCAACCAATCTACAGCCATGCTTAAAATCTTCCACAAAACAGCCTTTCTCATTGAATCTTACTTGTAATCCCTGCTCAACCATTTGGCCGACTGATGCCAAACTCTTTGTAATGGATGGTACATATAACACTTCTGACATATTTTTCACATTTCCATCATGCATCTTCAAAGGCACACTGCCAACATGTGTTATAAGATGCTGAGTATCATCTCCTGTGACCACATAACCATTTGTATCCAATGGTTGCATCTTCTCAAACCACTCACCATGACATGTCATGTGGTTTGAGGCACCTGAATCCATATACCATGACTCATCTCGAGCATTCTGAGAATCCATTGTCCCCATAACATGCTTCATTGCAAAAAGATGGTTTGAACTCCCATCATTGTTACTGGTAGATGCATAATTTCCATGTTGTGGTCTTCCATTCCTCACATCATTCTGCTTTTTGTAACAATCTTTTGCCAAATGTCCAAGTTTTCCACAATAGTAACATTCAATCCCATTCAAATTTTGTTGAGGACCTTGCCATCGTCCTCTACCACGAGCACCTGTTCCAAATCTCCCCCTATGGGATTGAAATCCACGACCTCCACGGGATCCAAATGATGACTGTGAATTCTGAAAATTCTGATTTGATTGTGGTTGCCTGTCATTCCAACCACGTCCTCCACGGCCTCGAGGGGTAAATCTCCCCCTGCCTCGAGAGCCTCTAGATGAGTAAAAAGCCTGATTTCTTGCATGTTCATCATTGCTTGACGAGGATGCACCACCTGTAACACTCATACCACCAAGGCCAAGCTTCAATTCTTCCACAATGAGCAATGACACAAGCTCATTAAAGTCTGGCATTCCTCCCAATCTTACTGAGATGGAAGTGTCAAAAGATTTGTATTCTTTGCCTAAACCACGCAATGTGAGTGCAACCAAATCATCATCATCCATTGGGGCATGGATCGATGACAAGGAATCAGCATAACCCTTGATTTCCTGAACATACTCATGTATACTCCTATTCCTTCGTGTGACACTGTGAATCTGTTGCTTTAGTTGTATCTTCCTTGCACCAGTGTCTGTCTCATACATTCGGCACAATATACCCCATGCTTCTTTCGGTGTATCTGCATCTTGGATGTGAATAAGCAGGGCATCTGTTACACAGATGGAAAAATAATGCAACACCTTCGAAGACCGCTCTACCCATTGCTTGTGAGCCAGTAACTGAGCATTATTTGGTTGAGGAGGTAGGTATGACTCCGGGTCTTCCTCCGAGATGAGACTCCATAAACCTTTGCCTTTCAAAAAACTCTTCATTCGAAACTTCCACACTTGAAAGTTAGTGCGATCAAGCTTCTCGCCAACAATCTGTATCGGACCATCTCCCATTGTTGCAAAAAAATAGAGTAGATGTACCCTATCGATTACAATGTATGAAGTACCTGTAATGCTCCAAATCTCTCCAAATCACATCAAATGTTTTCAAATTGTGTGCATTAACATCCCA